>NC_060130.1:461455456-461758560 GCF_021461395.2 Schistocerca americana
GGCTCTCCGCGTGTCTGCATGGGCCGCCACGGCTCTGCCGCCGCTCCGTAGCCCTGCTATTGCAGGCAGCCAAGACCTCGGAAGCTTATACTGTTTACTATGGGCCTTAGGGGGAAGTCGGTTTTGTGTACCTTCGGTACACCATATAATCAAAACGACGCAGGAACTGCTCAAGCACTCTAGAATCAACTTCGACAAGGCCAGAAGATTCATCCCGCAAGTGACACAGGCACCAAGGATATATGGTGTACCGAAGGTACACAAAACCGACTTCCCCCTAAGGCCCATAGTAAACAGTATAAATTCGCCGACCTACTACCTAGCGAAAGAACTGGCGCCTAGGCTTCGACACCTAGTGCATCAAACCGAGTCCTACGTTAAGGATTCCACTCACTTCGTGTCTCTCCTAAAGGAAATGCGTGTTACGGACCACGATCTGATGGTTAGTTTCGACGTCAAATCCCTATTCACGAATGTCCCAGTGTCAGATACTGTGAACATCCTAGAAGAACGCGTGGCACCTGATATATGTGAGCTTGTGCGCCACTGTCTGACGACCACCTATTTCAAGTGGAGAGGTCAATTTTATGAACAAACTGACGGTGTAGCTATGGGCTCACCCCTATCGCCTATCGCAGCAGAAATTTTCATGGAGGCATTTGAGGAAACAGCCCTCCAGTCCGCACCATTACGTCCAAATTATTGGCTTCGCTATGCCGATGATACTTTCGTCATCTGGCCCCACGGAGAAGAGGAGTTACAGAACTTCCACAAGCACCTTAACCAACAGCATAGGAAAATTCAGTTTACAATGGAAACAGAGAAGAATGGGGTGCGGCCTTTTCTCGACGTGGAAGTTTATCGAAAACCTGATGGTAAACTTGGCCACAAAGTGTACAGGAAACCAACCAATACGGACAGGTACCTTCACGCCTCCTCCCACCATCGCCCCACACAGAAGAAGTCCGCCCTGCACACGCTAACGAAGAGAGCGTACAGGATAAGCGACGAAGAACATCTGAAGACAGAACTTGAACGCCTCAGGTCCATCTTCGGAACTAATGGCTATGGGAAGCAGATGATAGACAGCACCATGTCGACAAGGGAGAAGACTAATAGGGAAGAGGAGAAGGAGGCACAGAGCATTGCTGTGTTACCATATGTACAAGGGGTCACCGAACGTATTGGCAAAATTCTACGAAAAGCCGACATCAAACCAATTTTCCGAAGCAGAAACAAAATATCAGACATGCTCGGTTCTACCAAGGATGCAGTTGACAAACTACACACAGCTGGCGTGTATGAAATTGGTTGTGCGTGTGGATTAGTCTACATAGGTGAGACGGGACGGCCGATTAGCACAAGGCTCTCGGAACATGAAAGATATATCCGCCTGAAACAACACACTAAGTCAGCAGTGGCGGAACACCGAGACAAGTGCGGGAAACCAATATTTTTTCAAGAAGCCCGCGTCCTGGCGAAACAGCCTCTCACGTTCAAAAGAAAGATTAGAGAGGCGATAGAAATAGCCAAAAGACCCGCCAACATGAATAGGGAGGACGGGTACAAGCTTCCGAGGTCTTGGCTGCCTGCAATAGCAGGGCTACGGAGCGGCGGCAGAGCCGTGGCGGCCCATGCAGACACGCGGAGAGCCGCAGTAGTGGTCGCGAGTACACAAAGCAATGGCACGCCGCAGCCGGTTTCTGGACAGCATGGAAACAGTGTGACGTCACAGCCATCACCTGTTCGCTATTCGTCCGTCTCCTCCAATGGGGTGGATTAATATAAAGACCAATAGAAAACAGCTATTTCAGCCAATGACAGATAATAAAGGAAACACCAATAAAGCATACCCTTCACCCCTCCTCCTCCTCCTTTTACAGCCAATCAAGTAACGACATGGTTTTCTCGTGCAGCTATTTAAGGAACCAAGTGTGTTCATTTAGCAGTTAACGTAAGGCCCTGATGAAGGCTAGCTGCAACGCTGGCCGAAACGTTGGCGCATTTTAAAATTATGACGATGCGGTCTGATACCCCGAAGAATTTTATTGAAGAAGTACGGTGAGGTAGTGAACCTACCAACACCACCATTAAAAAAATCAAAGGTCTCAGCAAACACACGATTACTGGCAATAAAGGAATGGAGGAATTTAAACGTTTTTAAACAAAAGTGTCCTGGAATATGATTTGAACATAACAGATATGACGGACGTGTAAAGGTACGTTGTCCAAGACGCGACGCACACTAGCGACTGCGACGGGTCGCTACGTGACGTCAGAAGTTGTCCGCTGGCGCATGCGCAGTTCGAGTTTGGGATGCGACGCGCGACTGTTGCGGCAGCTGTCGCAGCACTGCACCAGTGAGCAGTGTTGCGACGGAAGTCGCACGACACAAAGACGTGCGGCTGCGAGAAAGATGTCGAGCCAGTCAAGGAAAACTGAAATGAGCCACTCACAGGATGTGATGCTCTGTGAGCTGGTCTCGCAACAGCCTTGCCTTTACGATTTGAGGAACCCTAAATATAGAGACACTGTGTTCAGAGACAGAATTTGGGAAGAAATTGGTGCACAGTTGAAACTGGCAGGTGAGTGAAATATATAATATTTTCCCATTAATGCAAATTTTTCAGGCCTGTTATGAAAATCAGTATAATCCATGCAGATGTAGAATTAGAATGATGAAAATGAACTTGAAGGTCAATTTTCGCATTACTCTTTTTTGTGACGATAAAAATTGAAAACGGCAAATACATTATAAAATGAACAATCTAAAGTACAACGAGAAAGTTACATTTTACAATATCTTCACTTTGAAAGTAAACGGTAGATTGGTGTCTTGATGATACCTTCTAGTTGTGAAAAACCACCACCAGATTGTTGTACAGCTTTCTGTAATCAATAGATGTTCGTTTTTGAGGAAGGCGTTTCTCAACAGATTGCGCAAACAGTATGCTGCAATAAGTAATTTGTCACATTCACTTCAATTCATTGGTAGAAGATGGTGCTCAAAAAACTTGTACCAAAAGTGCACTACTGTTTTACAAGGCCCTTCTGGTCTGACACAGTTCACAATTGAACTTCGTCTTTTGTAAATCCTGGAGTCATCTTTTGAGTGCAGCTTGGCAAGATTAAATGTTGATGTCATCCATAACGATGTATGCTGTCAGAATACAAGAATATGGAAGTTCATTTCGATGGGAATAAAGATTCAGTCGGCTATGAAAGTTGCCTTAGCTTGTTCCAAAAGTTTCTGCATGGGAGAAACTGACAAGTATAATTTGGGGAAATTTTGTGAACAAGCATGGACACTATTTCTTCCACATTTCTGCCAGTGTATACTGTAGACGTTCAGAATCAAAATTCTAGAGATGTTTAAGGTGTAACCCCATCTTGTTGTCAAGAACTTGAAACAATGCAATGAAGGTAGCGTGCGCTTATTGTTAATAAACTTATCTTTCATTGGAATTTTAGGTGAAATGTGCAAAAACAGATGGAGGAATATTCGGGACTCGTATCAGAGAAATAAACGAGAAAGAAAGCTTGGAACAGGTTCAGATGCCTCAGCAAAACCAAGAAAATGGGTTCTGCTTGATCACTTGGCTTTAAGAAACCTACGTTTCGTGGCATTTTAAATGAAATTGTCAAGAGCATATGGAGAAATATTAGTAACTCATACCGGAGGAATATGACATAAAATGGTTTCATTAGGTCCAAATGTGTCAGCGAAACAAAACAAATGCATTCTCTATCGTGTGATGACCACACGATTCTCGTTGCGCGTCGACAGAACTGGCGGCTAGTCGCGACGCTCCCGGAGATATATGAGCCCAAATCTCGGAAACGGAGATCGATATCAATCTGATCTCAACTTAAAAAATAATTTCGATATGTTAGCTTCTTTTCATCGGTAACGATGTATGACCTAACGTGAACCATACGTAAAGTAGCCAGCGACCACATTTTTCACTGTACACAATTCAAATTTTATGCAGTAGGTTACTTGTAAATTAAGTATCGGGATAACTGTGACGAATATCGGAAAAATAGACACCTCATTATCAAGCTGTGATGTGAAACTGTAAGATACGCAAACATCAATTTTTTGTGCCTTTTACTTTCCTCACAATTGATTGAGAAGTAATATACAGCGAAAAAAAACACGCAAAACCGGAAGAGATACTTTTCAATTTTTTAAAGTAAAAGGAGAATCTGTATCGAAAAACTAACTCTGGGAGCCGATGTAACTTTGTTGCATTAACATACAGTATTTTTTACAGCAAGAAAATCGGAATTCTTATTTTTCTTATGTATTTGAATCCGCCGCCGCCGACCGGAGCTTGGGAAACGGCGGCGACTCCAGTCGTGTTGCGGCCGTGTCGCCGTCTGCCAGGGTGGGGAAAGAGGAGGGGGCAGCGTCGCAGTCGCAGCCAACTGTCGCGTCTTGCACAACGTAACTTAAGGCGGCTAGAAATCACCCACTCAAGGATGCTCGGGCTAGGCAGAATACTGACCAATTTAAATACGCCCGTAAACACAATTGCCACTCTCAGGCTGGTCACTGCTCCGACGTTTAGCCAGCGAAAACTTGTAATAAGATGGCTTAACTTGCTGACAGAATTAGAACTAACCTCGTGCAAGGAAACATTACACCACACAGTCCTGAATGAGCGACCACATGATCAACCAACAAGAAGCATGCATTTACTCATAACACACAGCAGAATAGCGAAACAATTAAACTGCCAAAACTACACCTCCCACCGGGCAGTAACGAGAGAAGGAGGAAAGATCACTGTCTTCAATTACACCGGTGCCAGGGACAGGAAACCCGATCACCGGAGGCCGTAAGGCAGAAGAGACACTGGTTACGCAAACTTATTACTTGATGATTAAACCTTCCACTAACTTAACTTGCAATTATGCTCGAACAGGCAGTACACGACCTCCAATGGCCAGGATCCACACATCCGACCGCTCACGCGTCGCCAGTGTACCCAACACGCCACGGTCACGCGACAACACGCTCTGTCACCGGAGTTCACGTCTTCTCTGCAACGTTGACGGGTAGTGACCGCTCCTTCATGTTAGATGTCTTCTTTTTAAACTCCATTGTTGCAACGGAGGACTTAAAGAAGCTGGTTAACGTCCCACCAAGGTGAAATGAACAGCAACTACTCGTGGGGCGATTCTGTATACAAACAACCCGCGGGGAGCTCTTCCGTCAACTCCACCCGCTCGTCATACACAACCGACATACATCACGTGGCGACTCGGCACAACCGACCACCTCTGGTCCGCGCTGGCAAGCCACACTGCCCTCCCGTGTCCACCCGACTCTCTGAGCGCACGCCCCTACTTCCGCTACACCACACGAAGTTACCATCGGTCAAAGATCTCACTTCCTCCATAGCAGTTTCCCGGAAGCAGAAACGCAGACATCGACAGCTGAGGGGAAAAGACAGCTAAGCAGTCCCTTAATGACAGACGACATATCAAACAAACATGTCAGGGGAAGAAAACCAATGCAATCTAGACACAAGGTGTAGCACGAGTCGATACACGGCTCAGTGATGTGTTTGTGGGAAGGTTGTTAGATCCATGGGAAAAGAGTTGACACACTGAAATGCATAGATATTAAGGTACCAATGATCAGAATATCTGCACTTACATATACATATATATCAAAAACGTTTTGCATCAACCCCGGTTCCCAGAATTCCTGAAGATCGATATTGACTGTGGTTATTGTATCTCATACATAGTCCATTTGACTGTTCAGAGATGTCACTAAACCCGACCAAAAATATAAACAACCGCGCCTTTTAGACGGAGGGGGTCCAATAGCAGATCAGTTCCAGTCATCCCACCAGGAAAGAGGTACATGGCTCTTGCTGTCTATGGTTCAACCATGTCTTGACTGTCAATACCGCTGTTCGATGGCGTCCGCCTTGTTACTTTGTGTCAGGAAGGGCTCTCAACAAGGGTGGCTGGTTCAAATGGCTCTGAGCACTATGGGACTCAACTTCTGAGGTCATCAGTCCCCTAGAACGTAGAACTACTTGAACCTAACTAACCTAGGGACGTCTCACACATCCATGCCCGAGGCAGGATTCGAACCTGCGACCGTAGCGGCGCTAGGCTGTAGCGCCTAGAATCTCACGGCCACTCCGGCCGGCAACAAGGGAGGAGTCCAAGCGTCTCGGAGTGAACGAAAGCGATGTTGGTTGGACATTGAGGAGATACAGAGAGACAGGAACTGTCTATGACATGACTCACTCAGGTCTCCCAAGGGCTACTACTGCAGTGGATGACCGTTACCTACGGATTATGGCTCGGAGAAGCTATGACAGCAACGCCACCATGTTGAATAATGCTTTTCGTGCAGCCACCAGACGTCGTGTTACGACTCAAACTGTGCACAATAGTCTGCATGATGCGCTACTTCACTCCCGACGTCCATTGCGAGGTCCATCTTTGCAACCACGACACCATGCAGCGCGGTACAGATGGGCCGAAAAACATGCCAAATCGACCGGTCAAGATTGGCATCACATTCTCTTCACCGATGAGTGTCGCATATGCCTTCAACCAGACAACCGTCGGAGTTGTGTTTGGCGGCAACCCGGTCAGGCTGAACGCCTTGGACACACTGTCCAGGAGTGCAGCAGGGTGGAGGTTCCCTGCGGTTTTTGGGTGGCATTATGTGGGGTCGACGTACACCGCTAGTGGTCATGGAAGGCTGTACGATACGTGAATGCCACCCTGCGACCGATGGTTCAACCATATCGGCAGCATATTGGCAAGGCATTCGTCTTCATGGACGACAATTCGTGCCGCCATCGTGTCCATCTTGTGAATGACTTCCTTCAGGATAACGATATCGCTCGACTAGAGTCGCCAGCATATCTCCCTACAGGAACCCTGTCGAACATGCCTGGAATAGATTGACAAGGGCTATTATGATCGACGTAACGCATCAACCACTCTGAGGTTATAATAAAATTATTAACTGATTTTATAGATATTCCCCATTTTACGAACTCATTTTACGGGCTAATTTCAGATATCATATTTCCATTGTGTTTATTGAACCTACATTGGGTCTTAAGGGTTAGGTATGAGTCTAGATACTCTCCGAACCTGGTCACGATATCTAAGATTACAAAGTGGGTATTGCTAAGTACCATAATGTAAGATTATTGACAACACAGCAGTTACACGCCATATTCGAGTATAAGACCAGCTGTCGAACGTTTCACGTATTTGCATGGTTTCCCATGGAAAGATTGTCGGCACAAGTTGTTTTCCTCCAGAATTAGGGTTACTTGTATCATGTACTTCGATACTGTATGGACGACTCTGTAGCGGCACTGCAGCGTGTGTGATAAATGCTGTAGGTGGTGGTGAATCAGTGGAAACGCTGTGGGCGACTTAGCAATACAACTTCATTATATCTGCAATTATACATGAATTAGGCATGTCTTTCCTCGTGAGCTCTGGGCGGTGCAGCTGGCTTCGGCTGCTAGGATGGCGCCTGGCATTGCTGGGTCAGGGCTTCGGCTCAGCAGTGAAGGCTGGGCCACGGCCAGTTGCGACAGTGGCGCTTCCCAGCGGAGTGAGACACCAGGCGGCGGCCCCGCTGATCCTCGTTCCGCAGTGGCAGAGACGGCTGTGTGGTCTCTACCCACACTCCTCGGAGAGGCAGGGGGCGCCGGCTGGTGTTCCTCCCATGGGCCTCAGTGTCTGAGGCAGCGGGCACGGACAGCAGGCCAGCGGGCTATGGCACCAAGTCCCGTGAAGGACCAGTGCGGCGGCAGATGCAGCCTCGTCTCAAACTGGAGGCCGCTGCCGGCGCTGCCCAGTCTTCTCGTGGTACGGCGGTGCTCCGGTGTCGTGGTGTGGCTACTCAGCAATGACCAAGTCGCCGAAGTGGTTACGTCCAGTCCTCAATTTCAGCCTAATTCGTTACTGCGCATCTGTTTGTCGGAGACCTGGTGTCTAGCCACGACACTCATAACAAAGAGACTCCCCTACGTGTGGTGGTAACGACAAATTTACTACACAGTTCTTTGATGCGTGGAGCTGTTTACTGCTGCACTCCTCAGCTATCCTCACTTCGCAGCTCACCCGTGCGTTGGTTGTTGTCCCCTACATGTCAAAATAGCATGTCTGACAGCCAGCACTGTACCACAGTACTCCACGGCAGCCTCCATGCTACCTTCAGCCACTTACACTAAAGATATAATACTTTTATGTAAAATACTGGATAGTGCCACTACACTGCCTCCCTCCATTCAGAAGACCCGCTACCTGCGTCTTGCTCCGACCCATCACTCCACTTAGTTACAACTATACTCTTCCTCTTTACAGTTACCCAGCTTGTCTGTTCCTAAGTATTACATGAGTACTATAGCAAAAAAGTCGCTTTATCTGTCATTTCTTACCCTGAGAATCCAGTCTATGGAACTTGTTTTATCCCTGGATCGGGTTTCCTCACATGACAACGCCTCAAATAATAAATAAATAAAACTACGCAGAACAACATCCGGATCACAATGGTGGTAGGAATTGCAACATTTAAAGTCAATGTTACTTGACGACTCCTATTCTGATACTGCTCTACATGCTGTAGCATATGCTTCGCAGCTATCCGCCGTTCTTGCGCTGCTATTATTTCGCTAAAGGAGTGGTCCAGACCTGGCTTCAAAGAATCGTTCAGAAAGGTAAGATTCCGTTTGGATACGATCTGTTCTGGTTCGTCTGGCCAGTACAGCTATGGTTCTGCCTCATTAAACAGAGTAGCTCCCCTCATAGTCAGTGGTAAATTAAAAGTAGGTGCTACTCTATCACATCTAGTTCAGTTAATTAGTAGTCCGCTGCCTCATAATTGAAAACGTTTTGCCCCGTGAATTTCCCTTGCTCATAAGAACTAGTGACCACTTTATAATGAATAGACCCAGTGTAGCCATGCTCTCCTAAAATTAGGTTTTGTTCAGGCACCTCCTTTGGGAAGAGAAGTTCTCCCTTTTTTCCCTTAAACAGTTGCTGGATGAATATGTCTCTACCCATTATAACCTCGCAAGTTAGGAGTAAGGTGACCACCCTGTTCTCACATTCCTGGAGCTCACCTGAACTAATATCTACTTGGCGATCCCCATCTTGTGACAGTAGAAACACTCCATATTCCCTTACGTGCACACCTTTCTAAGCTGCCTCTTGCTTCACTGGGTAAGTGTGCACTGTTTAACACCTAAACATTTCGCGTTTCTAAGCTGCTGGTATTCTTATCGACATGTGCAGTTGCGCGCTATCTCTTACTATACCCGCTGCTCACTATGGAAGGAAAACGGTAAGTTCTGACTACTTGGTTCCATTAATGGTTGTAATTACAATTACAACTCTCGTTGCACCTTCCGCAATCCCTTCAGAAATTGCTTGCGTGACAGCAACACAGGTCTTAATTGACCATGTAGTGCCTGACGGACTGCCTCCTGCAAATTTGTTAGCACGGCCCTTGTGTCCCAAATGCTATCACATAGCGACTACAATAACCTTTTCAAGGTTGTCCTTGGGTCTGGTATCTGCATAGTGCTTACACTGCATACACACATCCCAGATCAGGGTACTAGCCGAGGTCTTGGCATAATCCGTGACTTCCGTAGACAGCTGTCGGAACATGAATGCGTTGTTCAGCACGCCACTCTGAAAGTTCATTATTAGCGTGGAATGCACTTTACAGTCACCTTATCCGCTTCTGCTAATCCTTTCGTGGCCTCTGCCGTTTTATTCAATTTGCTGACGTTACTTGCCTCTGCTGTCTCGAAGTTCGTCTTCAATGTTCTACCCTCTGCATCTATCCACCCCTTTTTACTCTCCTAAGCTCGTACAGAACTACTTCAATCACCTCTTGCCTCTACTCCTTTAATCGTGCGTGTGCTCTGAACAAATTCCTGTGTTTATTTAAGATCTCTCTGCTTCCCACTGCTAATCGCCAAATCTTACACCCTGAAAATACTTCCTCCAGCTTCCTGATTTCATTTCGTAGCTTCCACGCTTTAAATACTAAACTTAAAGAGTGTTTATGCCTCGAAAATACCACATCTGGCTGTCAGGAAAAGAACACTGCAGGTGATGCACTTGCAGTCTCGTTATTCCGTCCCCGGTGAAGAGGTACAGTACTACCAAAACTAGTTTCGTGCAAATTTGATAGGCGCGACTTAACATGGATGTTAACCAGAAGACGGCTCCAGAGCGACTGTATCGACTCATCGATCTGAGTCACAAAGCGCTACGCAAACGCGCGGGAAATGCTGATTTCCTGATGGCTAGTATGTTAAGCAGCCAGTCAGGTCATCTCGAGCACTTCTATACTCGCGGTATTTCTAATGTCAGCCAATAAAATTACCACACATAATTTAGGCTAGAATATAGACTACAAATCTTTTAATTCCGGAATTAGATAAAATGTAATGAAAACAAAATATGATTCTTTCCCACAAAATAAATTCCTAACAAATTTAATACTCGGCGCGCCTTCAGGCTACCCTTTACAAATTAAGTTGACTCAAACATTCGTCGGAAATTTCCCTATTAAACAACAGCTTTCTCACGCCTAAATTCACATAGTTTTAATAAAATATCACATTCACACCTTACGTATGTCCCCCATGCACTCTCTCAGTGTCTCCAAAACACTCACCAACCAAAACACAATGAAATAATAATTTTCCAATGTACTGTTAATTACGTCAGAAATCTGTGGCAATGAAACTGAAGAAATTTCCAGAATATTAGATATGAACCTATTCCCTTGGTTGTAGTTTCAGTTGATACTATAGATTAGATTAATACATTTGGTAAAGTAAGTATGAAAAAGATCGATTAACATTTAATGGGACTTCTTCAGAGTCAGAGAGTAGGTATAACGTATCGCAGGCAGCGTTATAAGCAAGTACAAGGGTCGCCCGGAGCAGTAGCCAGCGTCAGCTGCGCGAGGGTGAGAACCAAAATCTGCTCTCCTCCCGGCTCCGCAGAAAGCTACGATTTCAATGCAAGGTGGCAACTCGTAATAACTTGCTACATCGTAATACGTGCTAACGTACACTTTCCTAATTCTGTCAGCAAAGTCTTCCGCTGTCTCCTTATGTCTCTTCGTTACCGTCCATAATTGTTCTCGAAAAAAGCAGTTACTATTTTGCTTTCTTTATCGTTGTCCCCACCTCTGTATCAACTGGTCACAATGCTTCTCTGCACATCATGAATAATTTTGCTTCTCCTGACAAATTTAACTTTGTGATCTGAAACAACTGTTTATCTGATCAACCTCCTACGTCAGCTGATGACTTAAGATCCTGTACAAATGTCAACACATCCTCAGACACTCTACCAGAGAAAGGAGAAACAAGATTCGCCAAAGCCAGATCCACTCCTACAGTTTGCGGATTCAACACTTCTATCTCGCCATTGTTTCCTGCTAGTTCACTAAAAATAACGACATTATCTGCTCTCAACTGAGCCACCTGATGCACTAACGACTGCACCACTTCTTCACTGGTAACACCTCGACTAGTAGGGTAAAGGCCGCATGAGTGCTATTTTGATATCAAACTGATATGCAAATTAATTAAATTGATCAATTAATTATCCTACCCCCACCCCCAGATGACGTCATCTGTTTTCCACAGCCTGCTTGTGGGTCCTCGTACTCTCCCTCTCCCCACCATATAAACCTCCACCACTTGCCCTACTGGCAGGAATTTCGAATTTTGTAGGGAATTTCAAATTTTGGCAAGAATTACTGTTGTCCAAGGGCTGTGCTGACGTTCCAACACACCTCTCACATTGGAACTGGCAAAAAATTAAAAATGGTGGTGCCCTTTCTGGTACTGGAACTCTAATCACTCTGGATAGGAAGCACAATTGCACCCTCCAACACAAGGAAACTGCTCAGGTGCAGGAGAGTAAGAATAGGTTAGTGTACGTTGTTTATTTTGGTTGGGAAACTGAAATAAAGATCGGTCCTAATTACGTCATTAATCATACAGACCAGTCTTAAATAAACAACTATATGCATAGCGCTACACAAGGACTGCCCAAAATCGCAATACAGCTCAAATTCTGACAGTGCAATATAACTGGTGTTATCCTGCTGGGAAAAAATTCACAACACCACTCGAAACTAGTGGCAGACGCACTCAAACTCTACACTTCACCTACAAGCTCATGGGAAAAAAGCTGGGGTGTAAGGTACTATTTTTATTTTTTGGTAGGAAATATACTCAACTGACGACATGCCGGCATTGACCAGTAGGAGTTTAAGATGTATGTTATCTGTAAGCGTTATGTGAGGACAACTGTTCAATCCCGTGTCCGGCCATTCTGATTCAGGTTTTCCATGATTTCCCTAAATCACTCCAGGCAAATGCCAGGATGCATCCTATGAAAGGGCACGGCCGACTTCCTTCCTCGTCCTTCCCAATTCGATGAGACCAATGACCTTGGTGTCTAGTCTCCTAACCTCCAACAACCGCAACCCCCATTACATGAGCACTGAATCTATAGGTGTTTGATGACAGAGTTCACCACAGACATTTGCTCAAGAATCACCTTGCACCTCGGACAATCAATGCAATACATGCTACCACAACTGACGGAAAAAAAATGCATCGCTGTTCTAATTAAACATCGAAATTGTCGTGAAAAAGAAATCACTCATAATGAATGAATCATAATGCAAAACACGTACTTGGTAAAGTTGTTGTCCCAAAAAATTACAGAGGGGATGGTAGTTGAACAGGAATTTTCCTTAATGGGCGCCCGTTACCATGACTGGAGTCCTCTTCCCCCCATGCGACAACAACGAAATTCCGGAAAACACTGCAGATCGCCTTTTCAAATGTCTGCTACTTGGAGACCAGGTAGACTGCCTCCACTGCCTCATCCGGCCACAGCCCCTGACGTAAATGAGAGGAGAGTCAAATGGTTCAAATGGCTCTGAGCCCTATGGGACTTAACATCTGAGGCCATCAGTCCCCTAGAACTTAGAACTATTTAAACCTAACTAACCTAAGGACATCACACACATCCATGCCCGAGGCAGGATTCGAACCTGCGACTGTAGCGGTCCCGCGGTTCCAGACTGAAGCGCGTAGAACCGCTCGGCCACTCCGACCGGCAGAGCAGAGTCTTCCCAAGCTGTGGCCGGAGCACCCTCAAGGGCGGGGCTTGTAGCTGGATGCTCAATTCAGTGGTTCTTTGCTAACACAAAAGGGAAATTTAGCAGCACTGCCCCACCCTACACGCCACCCACTGATCAGGCGCAGCTGCTGGAATGACCATCCACACACACACACATACACACACACACACACACACACACAAACAGGCCACACACACACATACACACACACATACACACACACACACACAAACTGGGCCATCCCCAACACCGTGCAAGTGCACACCGTTACAGAAAATTCACTTAAATAACTGTATTTAACATCAACGCATCTGAGGAAAAGGAGAACACAATTTCGCCTGTAAGCAATGTCCTCTCCCCGCGAAAATAGCCACAGTCCATTTTCTTTCAGTTTTATGAGCAGAATCGGTATACTTCTTACGTTCACCTACAGAATAAAGTTCACATCTCGTTATTTTGGGCCGGCCGGAGTGGCCGTGCGGTTCTGGGCGCTACAGTCTGGAGCTGCGTGATCGCTACGGTCGCAGGTTCGAATCGTGCCTCGGGCATGGATGTGCGTGATGTCCTTAGGTTAATTAGGTTTAAGTAGTTCTAAGTTTTAGGGGACTGATGACCACAGCAGTTAAGTCCCATAGTGCTCAGAGCCATTTGAAACATTTTTTTTCATTATTTTGCGACATCCAATGAACTACACTACCGCAGATTACATACGACCAAAATTCAGAAGTCAGGCTACACACTCCGTATACTTATCCATCCTGCATAAAACTGGGAGAATAAAACATCCACTATTCTGCTGCAACTATTACCAATCACTGCAGAATGTCATCGTTATTTCGAAACCACTGTCAGAGTAAAGAAAAGGCGAGAATTTAAATTCTGTAGAAAAAAACATATAGGTTAAACAATTTCTTTCAGCTTTATGGACAAATATCATGACCTGAGAGCATGTCTCAAGTTAAAGACTGTCTGTAAATAGACTGTCATGCACGTGTTGATTACAAACAAAATCACACACATGAAATAACAATAGAGGATACTATTTTTCATGCCTTTAGCTTACGTGTTGCAAAAACACAACCATTTTACATTTGTTAACAATAAGCTACAATTCAAGATGATGTTGTTGTTTTGTACACTATGGAAAGTCCCGTTTTAACAATGTGAAGTTCTATCACACCGGCATTTACGAAACAAATCATGACTGCTTCTCTTGTAATAGAACCTCCTATGAGATTTTACCGCACTTCTCTCTTCCGATATATCGGAAAATAGATACTGTCTGCATGCTGAAATTGAGCGTATTACATACACATCTATCGCTCTATTGGAGCACATGCCCAGTGCAGGGGAAGTGGCTTGCACAGAACTACATAAAGTTTCGTCGACTGTGGTGGAGAAACACCATATCCTACAGATTATCAATCGCAAGAGAGGCTTCCTGTATTGGCCCTTCATAAGCAGTTTTATACATTGTTTTTTTGACTACAACACATCCAAGCAGTGTATGACTTCAGCTTTGTACACTGCCATACACAATGTTTTTATATCATGACTTCGAGGTCTGTATCAGCTGCTAAACCAACATTAACAAAAATGGCAAATGGCTTTGAGCACTATGTGACTTAACTTCTGAGGTCATCAATGGCCTAGAACTTAGAACTAATTAAACCTAACTAACCTAAGGACATCACACACATCCATGCCCGAGGCAGGACTCGAACCTGCGACCGTAGCGGTCGCTCGGTTCCAGACTGTAGCGCCTAGAACCGCACGGCCACTCCGGCCGGCCCAACATTAACACATTTCGATCCCTTAGCTCTTACACAAAGCAGAGCAACACATGGTGTAAGCTATGCAGCTCCCACAACACACAGGGTGATCGAAATAAAACAAAGAGGAGAACTTAATCATTGAAAAAAAAAAATTGTGGATGACATCACAACATATGGAAACTGGAAGAGTTTGTAATATTGTAGAGCATTTCAAATAGCTATCCAAAGGTGATGATCTATACAGTTAATCTTATCTTCCACAGTGATGGGGTAGCAGATGCCTTGGTTTTCCAGTTCAAAGAGCATTGTTTCCTCATTTTACAGTGATGTAAATGATTACTGTTCTGGTGTCGACCATCGCCAGAACGTGCTGTTCACAACACTTGTGAAGTAGTAGAAATAACAAGAGGTGCTGTTATCTCATTGGTGAAAAAAAAAGCAAAAGAAGTAAAAAACATGTAGAGGACATCGCAGAATATGGAAATAGGATCAGTTTTCAGCATTGCATAACGACTTCAAACAACTGTCTGAACATGATGACCCCTACATTTAATCCCATGCTCCCTAGTGACAAGTAGTGGGTACCCAGTGTTCCACCAAGGCTCCTTCCATCTCCTGCCAACTGGCGTCAGTTAACTATTATGCACAAATCAACAGCATACCTGTTGACAGAGGGGCTGGGAAAGACACTATTCTTATGGGGCGAATAATAGTAACACTCACCGCCGTTAGTGCAATGAATTTTAGTAAATGCCAGACAATCACACAGCAGAATGCTTATCAGTTTCTGCATCATCACTGATCACCCCTCCACTAGTCTGCAGGTGCCATATACTACACTGCGAATGCAAATAGATGACTGTGCAGTACATCCATTCGACCATATACACCAACAAATAGCAGACAGCGTCCTATACTGATGCAATTAGGTTATCTACATATTTTCAGGAAATCGATCATAGTACAGAATTTACGATAACGACTGGCCATCGTTCCATGTGTGGACAGCGGTCACAGAGTAATCTCTCATTTGTAGAATAAAGGCGGAGATTGACAGATCCCGCAAGCATCGTGCTTCAAAAATCCTCCCTACAACACTAATCTTATCCACGGCACCCATCCAAATGCACAAGATCTCGCCACATGTGTATGTGTTGCGGAGGGTAGCAAGACTTGTCTGTGTGTATTAGACATGAGAGTGTTATGACGATAATACAGGCGGTTAAGAGGAAACGTTGGTTTATAGATAATGAAGTTCTGGACACACGGAGATTGAAATATTTCATGTAAATCAACTGTGCTATCAATTCTTAAGCATTATTCCACTGACTGGTGTCAGTACCAGAAAGGTACCAAGATGAGAGAAATGATCATGGAGCATAAACACACACTCTGATGGTTTCACAGTTCTGCATCTACAAATTATATATTGTTAAGGTCATACAGTTTCCAAATTATTAGTCAAGGGGAATACGAAGCACTTAATACTCCAATGCAGGACATATTCGTAGGAAATCAGACATGCAACCAACTCGCAAATTTCCTACCCCAGTCACAATGGTGCAAACTCTAAAATGATAAAAACAGTTCCTTCTACACTATTCTGGTATCCTAGGAAGGCACCATCAGTATATCCACCACTCGAGCTGCTTATAAACCAACTAGAACGAAGTATGGAGACAGCTATTCTGTCTCTGAGAAAATTGGTGGTTTTTATATATCTAAGTCGGAAAGGTGTGTACCCTCAATCATACTTTCTGCATCACTCGTACTTACCATTAGTAGTAGTATTATCAGTTTTGATGCCTGCAGCAAGTTTCGCTAGGAAATAGAGCGAATGAAAAACCGAAATGAATGTTTTCAGTTACAAATATATTGAGATACCTCCCACGGGCTACTGCACGAAAAGCCCACACGAAGAAACAACTCCTTGCAAGAGAGTAAGCGGCACAATCAGTAGCCAGAGGAGATGTAACAATCTTATTGCTGTTTACAGTAGCATTACCACAGCTCTGGTAGCATTACTCTTGCACAAAGAATTCCTGGACTGATGTTAGGTAGTTTTGCGCATATGTATGGTAATATAGAAATTTCGTCCTGACAACACATCTTTCGAATTCAGCCCCCCTGACACTGTTAAAAGTGATATCTGTGATATCAATCCACTCTCGTACAGTAACTTTGGGGGATTGCTTAAGCCTGATAGCACACTAATTCTTCTCCTTAATGCTTAAGGAACAACATTGCTTGTGAGAACCATCCGTACCTATATTCGATTGCATGTGTGAGAACACAGTTATGGATTGAGATACTTACGTTTTGCCTGCTTCAATATTTCTCCTCTGTGCGATATTTATGTCGTCTTTGTTGAAATATGTGTTTCAAAAGCCATGTAGTTTACAGGGCGAGGCGAAGGAGAGTTTAAACGTCAATGAAGCCAGACCATAATTTTCAAGCTTTTATTTCTCTTGCATGTCCTGATAGGCGGAACGCAGTTCAGTTTCCCGCATTTCGTGATACTTTTTCTCTAATTTTATGTATTCTCTGTCAGTTTAAGTAATTTTGCAAGTTTTTTCGCGATTCTACATGTTTCGTCGTATTTTCCTCAGTTTTACGTATTTACCATCAATTTCTCGTAATTACACTAGGTTTTCCTTGATTTTTACCGGTTTTATGTAATTTTTCATATGTTTTTGATATTTTTTCATATGTGTATGGTCATATTGCCGTCATATCCATGAACCGTATGATTTTATACACGAATATTGTGTGCCCTATAAACCAGGCTACTAAAAATATGCTAAGAATTCCCATCTTCACTATGCTCAACATGCATGCATTTTGTACAGGAAGCTTATGAAAGGTAGTGTAACACTCTCCTCATACCTAGGTGAGACTCAATGAGTGTTGCAGATTGTAAAGTCATAGTCTGGAATCAGATCCATGTACTGCTATGGCACAGGAGAGACCTTGTCTGCATACTCATGTAGTGATGCACTTGATGGAAACTCAGTTTGCCACAGTTCTACACTTTCATGTGACTTCTACCCAACCGTATATCGATCTGTGACAAGAAGTTGACATGTATACCGAGTCGACTTCTATTGCTGCCCTGATATTTTCTTTGCCACAAGTATATGGTCTTATTACTTACCACATAAACTTCGCTACTTTTGTTTACACCTTCCAACTGCGATAAGTCCCCACAATCATGTTAGGACATCTACAAACTGCGTATTTCTACAAGTATATCTACATCTGCATGGATAGTCTCCAAATCACAATTAAGTGCCTGGCAGAGGGTTTATGAACCACCTTCACAGTCCTTCTCTATTATTCCGGTCTTGCACAGGGCAGAGAAACGAACACCTATGCTTTTCGTGTGAGCTCTGAGTTCTCTTATTTTGTTATGATGATCGTTTCTCCCTATGTAGGTCGGCATCAACAAAATATTTACCATTCGGAGGAGGAAGTTGGTGACTGAAATTTCGTGACAAGATTTCACAGCAATGAAAAAAGCATTTGGTCTAATGATGTCCACCCCAAATCCTGTATCATTGCAGTAACGCTCTGCCCCCTATTTCGCAATAATACAAAGCGTGCTACCCTTCTTTGAACTTTCTCGATGTACTCCGTCAATCCTATCTGGTAAAGATCCCACATCTCCCAGCAGTATTCTAAAAGAGGATAAACAACCATAGTGCAGATAGTCTATTTACTAGATCTGTTAAATTTTCTATGTGTTCTCCCAATAAAACGCAGTCTTTGGTTTGCCTTCCCCACAACATTTTCAATGTGTTCCTTCGAATTTAAGTTGTTCGTAATTGTAATTCCTAGGTATTTAGTTGAGTTTATGATCTTTAGATTAGACTAATTTATAGTGTAATCGAAGTGTAGCGGATTCCTTTTAGCACTGATGTGGATGAAGTCACACCTTTCGTTATTTATGATCAGTTGCCAATTTTTTCACCATACTGATATCTTTCCTAAATTGTTTTGCAATTTGTTTCGATCATTTGATGACTTCATTAGTCGATAAACGACAGTACCATCTGTAAACAGCCTAAGACGGCTACTCAGATTGTCTTCTAAACCGTTTATATGGAAAAGGAACAGCAGAGGCCCTCAATACTACCTCTCTGACAGGAAATCACGAATCCAGTCTCATAACTGAGACGATATTCTATAAGCAAGCAATTTCACTACAAGCCGCTTGTGTGGTACAGTGTCAAAATGCTTCTGGAAATCGAGAAATAAGGAATCCATTTGAAATCTCTTGTCAGTAGCACTCAACACTTTGTGTGAGTATAGAGCTAATTGTGTTTCACAAGAATGATGTCTAAATCCGTGTATTATTTTATCCTAGTAATAAATTATTCATTAGTTGACAGTGTCCATTGCACTTAGCATCCTGACCCATGAGAGTTTCCCTCCCCGTACCTACAGAGTGCACAGCCCCGGCAACATAATTTATTGACCAACAGTTAGCAAGTTATGCATTCGAACCGCAACCATCCACTGCTGACAGCTTTAAACACATACATTTAGAGACCATGCTTGCCTGTTACCAATCCTGAAGTCTCAACCGCTTGTACGTTATTTCCGACAGTGCTAGCGAAAATCTCTTGGCAAAACGATTCTGCAGGAGATGTAAGCACATTTAAATTCATCCTGCTAAAGAGCATAACGTCTTCGGTTCAAGTTATATTACCGATATTTGGTAAAAATACTGTCTAGATTCTCTAGTAATAACAACAAACAGTGGTATCCTGCAGCGCCTATCATGCCTCCTTCTAAACTGTTTAAGATCTATGATGACGGTACATAATCATCCAATTTCCGCTATTCTGTGTGTCTGTTGCAAGGATAGAGACAGTCTTTTGTGAGTATTGTTCTTGTGTACTGTACAAAGCAATACATTAGTCAGACGTTATAACACTATACTCGACTCCACCCAGTCATTCACAACCATATACTCTACACATGCAGCGCATTTGCTCTATTTTTCTGTATGTCTATGTCCGTGCAAGTGTTATGGATGGCAGCCATAAACCTCATCCAGCCCTCTTTCTGGAGGATCCACCTTCGAACGCTATCCTGGACGTAGTGCATTGCTGATTATTCTCTAGACACCGTTCCAGATATAATGCGTGGTAAATGATTGGGTCAGGTTTATTGGATCACTGGACCTGCCTACCTCCTCCTGTTGCACTCGCATTCGGGAGGACGACGGTTCAATCCCGCGTCCGGCCATCCTGATTTAGGTTTTCCGTGATTTCCCTAAGTCGCTCCAGGCAAATGCCGGGATGGTTCCTTTCAAAGGGCACATCCGACTTCCTTCCCCGTCCTTCCCTAATCCGATGAGACCGATGACCTCGCTGTCTGGTCTCCTTCCCCAAAACAACCCAAACCCTCCTCCTCTCCTGCTCTCTGGACTTGAGATCAAAGGGTACTGATCCATGCGCGCTTTTAACTGTCAGGCGGCCTGAGGTGGTTCAACCTGCATCACATGAGCTGCTTGGCTCTGTGCCCGGTGGTCTGTTCGGTAACCACTTGCTCGCCTCCCTCACCCAAACTAGCTGTACCTTCCACTTCCACGCCACAGGGAGGTGGCAGCCAGTAGTCGAAAATCGGCAAGATGATTCTAATTTACAATACCATCAGGGCCAGAGCACACTTTGGTTAGCACCTAGAATGAGCAAAAGATTTGATCTTTAAGATTACCGTCTTCCTCCCATAGCGACGTCCTAACGACAACAACAACACGTATTTCGAGGGATGCATCTGGCATTGAGTGTACGAGGTTATCTGTCTGTCTTAGAATGAAAAAAGGGTGCTTTTTCTAAAGACAGAAGACGTGTCCAGTTTTCCGTCCACATGCTAGCAAACAAAGGATGTTTTCAGAAGGGGCCTCTATCTGTTTATCAGAATTTTTCTGTCCCCCACAGCAGCCACCTGCACCAAGCCTACTTGAGCAAGAAAAAGAAGGTGAGGTTCGCGTCCTCCGCCCACAGCTGTATCCTGACTAAGAACAACATGTATTTTGAGGGATATAGAAAATGTTAGAAGTGTCAATCTATCTGTTAGACTCAGAATGAAAAAAGAGAGCATTTCTAAAGCTAGCAGCTGCGTCCATCTTTCCAGCCACTGAACTGCGCGACCGCTACGGTCGCAGGTTCGAATCCTGCCTCGGGCATGGATGTGTGTGATGTCCTTAGGTTAGTTAGGTTTAAGTAGTTCTAAGTTCTAGGGGACTGATGACCTCAGATGTTAAGTCCCATAGTGCTCAGAGCCATTTGAACCATTTTCCAGCCACTTGTCATCAAAGAAAGGATACTTGGCACAGAATATGTTTTTTCTCCCCCATAGCTGGGATCTGTTCCTCAAACACCCGCACCAAGGTCGACCTATGTGTTGTTATGTAACGTAAATAAGAATAATCCTGACGAAGGACTGTCTACATCCATCCGACGGACATCTAGCACACAAAATAGCGGAATTAGGATGATTATGTGCAGTCGTCAGGTATTGTTAATAGTATAATAGGAGGTGTAGAATAAGCAGGATGGTATGGTTATTTGTTAGTACTTCAGAACTAGGCAATATTTTTACAAAATATTGATAATATAACTTTGCATCGAAGATGTTATTCTCTTTATCAGGATGAATTTAAATGTGTCTACATCCCCTACAGAATCGTTTCGCGAAGATTTTTCCGTTATTTATTGGTGCTGTAGCGCTGTCGAAAATAACGCACAAGCGGTTGAAATCGTGACTTCTGGATTGGTAATACGCACGCACAAAATGGTTCAAATGGCTCTTAGCTCTGTGGGACTTAACATCTGGGGTCATCAATCCCCTAGAACTCAGAACTACTTAAACCTAACTAACCTACGCACATCACACACATCCGTGCCCGAGGCAGGATTCGAACCTGCGACCATAGCGGTCTCACGGTTCCAGACTGAAACGCCTAGAACCATTGGGCCACACCGGCCAGCTACGCACGCACTGTCTTTATGTGTATGTATGTAGGGCTGTCAGCAGTGGATGGTTGTATTTCGAATGCGTAACTTGTTAACTGTTCATCTGCAAATTACGTTGCTGGGGTGTGTATTCTGTATGTATGGGGAGGGGAAACTCACAGTCGAAGATGCTAAGTGCAGTGGACACACTGTCAATTAACGAATAACTTATTAATAGGATAAAAAAATATTCAAAGTCTAGAGTTCTTAGATGTCCTGACGTGGTTGCGGGGACTTAGTAGAGATGGAAGGTGCAAACAAACGTAGCGAAGTTTATGTGATAAGAAATAAAACTATATACTTGTGCCAAAGAAAATATCAGGGCAGCACCAGAAGTCAGCTTAGAGCACATGTCAACTCCTTACTGCAGATCCCTACACAGTTGAGTGGAAGTCACATGAACATGTAGAACTGTGCTAGACTTTGAGTTTCCATCAAGTGCATCGCTACGTGAGTCTGCAGACAAGGTCTCCCATGCGCCGTAGCAGTACATGGATCTGTTTCCAGACTACGACTTTACAAACTGCAACACACACTGAATCTCACCTAGGTACGAGGCGAGTGTTACCATACTTTTTATGATCTTCCTATACAAAATGCATGCATGTACATCAAAGGGAAGAGGGGAATTCTTAGAATTTTTTTAATAGGCTGGTTCATAGGACACGCAATATCCTCGTATAAAATCAAACAACGCATATGTGTGCCGGCAATATGACCATACACATACGTAAAAATATCAAAAATACATGTGACATTAAACGGTAAAAATCGAGGAAAACCTAGTATAATTACGAGAAATTGATGGTAAATACGTAAAATTGAGGGAAATAGGACGAAACATTTAGAACCTTGTAAAAACTTGGCAAAATCACTTAAACTCATGGAGCATACATAAAATTAGAGAAAAGGTACTACGAAATGCGGGGAATTGAGGTCTGTTGGGGTTACCCAGACACTCAAAACCGAGAAAAGCTCGAAAATCATGCTTTTATTGCATTGACTAATAACGTTCCCCTTCCCCCTATAAACTACGTGGGTTTTTGTACCAATTGCTCCAACAAAGACGACATCAGCATTACATAAATTCGCCGTACTAAACAGGCGGAACATACGTATCCCAATCAATGACACTGTTCTCACACATGCAGTTGAATATAGATATTACCAAAATACGGATGGTGCTCACAAGCAATGTTATTTCTTAACACAAAAAGGACCGCACCCGAAATTTTGACGGGTATTCTACTTTTGTAGAGTTATTTCTTCTAAATGGACTCATTTACTGGTCCCATTTTCTATGGCTTTTCATAAATATTTGTTAGGTAGACGTGTGCAAAGAATTTACCCAGGGGGACCATTTTGAAAAGTGTCCCAAACAACTCCTGCTACAGGTACCGAAATCTGTCATTTTGATGGATAACGTAATGTGAACAGTAGCTTTCAGACATGTCAAAAGCTGTTGTTGTTTATCACCCTAAATTCATTATTATCTTCTGGAGACCCATTCTCAGTGAACAACGAAGCTTTGTTGCTCTAGTGGCGCAGTTTGTGTTGTCCACACTTCAGTTGTTTCGTAATGACGGTTCAAAGACGCAGTTTGGCTAATGAAGAAATTTTAGAATATTTGATGTCTATGTTGGATGGTGAATCGGAAGGAGAAGATCCTTGTGATTTTCTTGAAGCTGATGAATTACGAGAAGATGAGGCTGCAAGCGCTATTGATGATGAGGAGTATAACTCTCCTATCAATGAAATCAGTGACTCTTCAGACAGCGATGTTGCAAATGCTGGATAAGAGCAAGCCGAGAAGTTGCAAACCAATGTTGCTTTACCTATTGGAGATATGTTTGTATGGCCATTGTATCAATATTTTATATTTTATCGCAACTGATATTTCAGCACCATTTTATTTGTTTTCTATTTTGCTGTATTATAATTTGAAATTCAGTGTTTTCGTTGTAACTGAATTATTCTATTATATACTGTACATTCAGATTCATCAAACAACTGTATGCGCTTACCTCCGGTAACAGCACTAGAGGCGTTTGTGGCAGAGTGAAAGCAAAAATTCAGAAGGAAGGATATCCTTCCATTGGGAGTAGTGAAACAGCTAATGACGGAACAACATGGACTGTTACATCTGCGAAAGCTGTTCCAGGAAGACGTCCACAGCAGAACATCTTGAAGGTTGCACCGGGACCTACAGCCTATGGGACGAAGTTTGTCAGGAAAGGTATATATTCGAGTGTGTGGAGATTGCTAATTGATGACAACATACTTCAAAATATGAAGTGCACAGAAAACAGAGCACATGATGATGACTGGACCATTAGCGTCGATGCAATAGAATCCGCAATATCTCTTATGTATTTACGAGGCGTATATGGAGCAAAAAGCTTTCCGTTGAAGCTATTATTGTCGAATACATGGGGACCAGCATTTTTTTCGGAACATAGTGAGCAGAAGTAAGTTCACCAAAGTTTTGCGGTTTAGCTGTTAGACGAAAATATCACACGTTCACGCAGACTAGAGACAGATCGTTTTGCAGCTGCAGCCCTGTGTGGAATCCTCTCATTGCCAATTCCTTGCTGTGTTATCTTCCAGGTGAAAATATCACTGTGGATGAGCAACAGTTTCCCAGCAAGGCTAGATGCTCTTTCATTCACTACATGAGCTATAAACCAAACAAATTTGGAATAAAGTTTTGGCTTGCAGTTGCTACGAGTAGTGGATACACACTGATGACGCCTCCCTAGGATACCAGAACCGTGTAGAAGGAAGTATTTTTATCATTTTATAGTTTGAACTATTGTGATTGGGCTAGGAAACTTGCGGGGTGGTTGCATGTCTGATTTTCTACAAATATATCCTGCATTGGAGTATTATGTGCTTCGTATTCCGCTTGACTAGTACTTTGGGAACTATATGGCCTTAACAATATAGCATTTGTAGGTGTAGAACTGTAAAACCATAAGAGTGTGTGTTTATGCTCCATGATCATTTCTCTCACCTTGGTACCTTTCTGTTACTAACACGTCAGTGAAATACTGCTTAAGAATTGATATCATGTTTGATTTACACGAAATGTTTCAACCCCCGAGAGTCCAGAGCTCCATCATGCATAAAACAACGTTTTTTCTTAACCTTCTGTTTTACTGTCGTAACACTCCCATGTATAATACAAACAGATGAGGGTTGCTACCCTCCTGAACAAGCACACCTCATGAGAGATATTGTGCGTTTCGATGGGTGTCATGGGTAAGATTGATGTTGAAGAGCGGATTCGTCAAGGACAATGTGGGCGGGATCTGTCAATCTCCGCCTTTATCCTACAAATGCAAGAATACTCTGTGATGCCCATCCACACAGGGAACTATGGCCAGTCGTAATAGTAAATTCTGCGCTATGATCGATTTGCTGGACACATGCAGGTATTATAATTGCTTCGTAATAGGAGATTATCAGGTATACTCTTGAGTATGTGGTTAAATTGACAAACAATACAGTCATCTATCTGCATTTGCAAACAAGTACCAGGTACTTGCAGAGTAGTGGCGTGATAATTTAGCGGTGATGCAGAAACTGGGATGCATTCTGCTGTGCCAATGGCTCTCATTCAAATTACAGAACAATTGGTATGTATCATGTATCTGACCGAACAGACATACTCTGCAGTCATCTACATGTACTTACGGTTTGGTGTATGCTATCTGCATAGTAATGGAGGGGTGATTTAGCGATGATACAGAAACTGGGATTCAAGTAGCTGTGTCATCACCTGCCAATGAAATTGTGGAACAACTAGTAAGAGTACTAAGATTGATTGTGCTATCAACTTTGGTGCTTATTACTCTACTTCACCCCATATCAACAGTGTCTTTCGTATCCCATCTTTCCACTAGAATGCTGTTGATTACCACATGATGATAGACCGACACCAGTTAGTTGTGATGGAAGGATTCTTGGCTGAACACTGGGTATCTCCTACTTCGCACTGTGGAGCATGGGATTAAATGTAGAGGTCATCATGTTCAGACAGTTTTTTGGAAATGTTACGCAATGCTGCAAACTCATCGTATTTCCTTATGCTGCGATGTCCTCCACATGTTTCTCACTTCTGTTTATAACAGCACCTCTTTTTATTTCTATTACCTCCTAAACAGTAGTCATGTACATGACTGCAAAATGAGGAAACAATGCTCTTCAAAATGGAAAATCAATACATTGGCCACCGCATTGCTGTGGAAGATGAGATTAACTGTATAGATCATCATCTTTGGATAGCTATTGAAAATGCTCTACAATATCACAAACCCTTCCAGTTTCCATATGCGGTGTTGTCATTAACATTTTTGTCAATCATGAAGTTCGCCTCTGTGTTTTATTTCGACCAACCTGTGTGTTGTGGAAGCTGCATGGTTTACACTATGTGTTGCTCAGCTTTCTGTAAGAGCCAAGGGATCAAAATGCGTTAATGTTGATTTGGCAGCTGATACAGACCTCGAAGTCATGGTAGAAAACCAATGTGTTTAGCAGTGTACAAATCTGAAGTCATAATCTGCTTGGATGTGTAACAGTCAAAAAAACAATGTATTAATCTGCTTATAAAGGAAAATACAGGGAGCCTCTCTTGCGATTGATAGTCTGTAGGATATGCTATTCCTCCAATACAGTCGACAAAACTTTATGCAGATCTGTGCAAGCTACTTCCCCTGCACTGTCCATATGCTCCAATGGAGCGATAGATGTATATATAATATACTCAATGCCAACATGCACACAGTATACGTTTTTTTCAATGTATCAGAAGAGAGGAGTGCGGTAAAATCTTATAGGAGGCTTTATTACAACAGAGGCTGGCACAATTTGTTTCATAAAACCGGGTGTGATATAGCTTCACAATGGTAAAAGCGACTTTCGATAGTGTACAAAACAGCAACCTCCTTTTGAATTATAGCTGTTGTTGTCGAACACAAAATGATTCCATATTTTCTGACATGTCAGCTGTGGCATGAAAGACTGTAATCTCTAATTTTATTTCACATGTCTGTAATGTTTATAAGACATACATGCATGACACTTTATTTATTGAAAGAAGTTTGAACGCTAGATACGCTCTCAGGTCGTTTAATTTGTCCATAAAGCTGAAAGAAATTGTTTAACACGGATGTTTTCTCTGCGGAGTGTAAATTCTCGCATTTTCTTTACCCTGATGACGGTATCAGAACAACAAGGACATTCTGCAGTTATTGGTAATTTTCGAAGCAAAATAGTGGACTTTTTTCTCCCAGTTTCACTTAGCGTGGATGCATCTGGGGGCGTATAACACGACCTCTGAATTTTGCTCACATGTAATCGGGATTGGTGCAGTTCGTTGCATGTCGCAAAATAATGAGATGCAAACTGTATCCTGCAGATGAATGTAAGAACTATACCAATTTGCTCATGAAACTAAAAGAAAATGGACTGCACTTGTTTTCGTAGTAAGAGGGCAGTTATTATTGACGCAGTTGAATTCTCCATTTTCATTGATGATCGGTTTAAAGAGAGGCATTGATATTAAATACAACTGTTAGAGTTAATTGTTTCCACAGTTGGCACTTTCACGGTATGTGTGTGTGTGTGTGTGTGTGTGTTTGGTGGGGGCGGGGTGCGTTGGAGTGATGGCCGCTCTATGTAGCTGTGCCTGACGAGGTGTTGTCGTGTAGGACAGGGTACTGCTGCCGATTTCCACTTTAGTATTAGATAAGAACAGCCGAATTGTGCATCCAGCTATGTGCTCTTGAGGGTAGTCCAGCCGCAGCTGGGAAAGACTCTGCTCTCAGATGTAGCGGGCGCTATGGCTGGCAGAGGCAGCAGAGTCAGTCTGCCTGTTCTCCAAGCAGCGGATGTTTGAAAAAGCGATCTGCAGGGTTCTTGAGATTTTCTTAGCTCTCCCATATGGATCCAATCTTTCTGTGAAACACGTTTAACAGTTTTCTAATATCGTCCTCTTATTGCCATTTGTCTCTCTGTGACCGAAATCTGGAGACTGGGGACAGTATATTAATGCCCATTGAGGAAAACACACTTTTATCTACCATCTCCTCTGCAGTCTTTTGGGATGACAATTCTCGCCAGTACATGAGTGCTGTCCTTTCTCACAAATATTTCGCTGCGTAATAAGAACAGCGATGCATTTTCCATCATTTATAGTTGTCTGTATTGCCTCTAATTTCCTGGGCTGCAAGGTAATTGTCGAGCAGGTGCTGCAGCAATCTCTGATGTCAAACAGCTATAGATACTGTCCTCAGTATATGTTTACAGATAACATAATTGTTAAACTTCTTCTGTTCAGCAACAGCATCTCGTCAGTTGAGTATATTTCCCACCAAAACATAAAGATAGTACCTTACACCCCAGCCTTTCTTTCATCAGCTTGTAGGTGAAGGGTAGAGTTTGAGTGTATCTGCCACTAGTTTCGAGTGGTGTTGTGAAATTTTTCCCAGCAGGATAACACCAGTTATGTGTCATTGTCAGTTTTTGAGCAGTATTACGATTTTGGGTAGTCCCTGTGTAGAACTATATAGTATATAGTTGTGTATTTCGGACCGATCTGTATGATTAATTATGTAATGAGGACCGATCTTTACTTCAATTTCCCAACCAAAATAAACAAAATACACTAACCTAAACTCACTCTCCTGCACCTGGGCAGTTTCGTTGTGTTGGAGCGTGTACTTGTGCTTCCCATCAAGATTGTTCTACGGTTTTAGCCCCGGATAGGGCACCACAATTTTTAATTTCCAGCCAGTTCCTATGTCGGAGATGGTTTAGAATGTCAGCACAGCCCTGGCACAAAATTAATTTTTGCCAAAATTTGAAATTCCCTACTAATTCAAAACTCCAGCAAATAATGTAGGTGGGGAGCCGGAGGGGTGGGCAGGGTGGAGGGTGCGGTGGTCTACGATCAGGCTGAGGAAAACGCATAACATCGTCCGGAGTGGAGAAGTTGGTGGGTATTGTTGTGGGTAATTAATTGATCAGTTTCAATTCATTTGTGTATCAATTTGATATCAAAATTGCACTCATGGCACTCTTACACTATTACTACCTCACGTCTCTGCCTTTGCCTCATCCATTATCGACGATAAAAATCACACTAAAACCAAACAATACACACAGAACAGTTAGTCCCAAAGTGTTTTACCATGTTACTTTTTCTCTCTAATCTGTAGCCACCTGGACTACCTAACTTGCCTAGCCATGTCCCGGAAATGGCTAGAAGTAAAGCAATTCCTGTACTGTTTCTGGTCAAAGCACAGAATGCCTGAGAAAATTACATTGCGTGCACCGTACATATGCTAACGATTCATCTTTATCATTACTCCTAAATGCAGCATATCCGCAGGTTCCTCCGGTTTCATAAATGTAGGTTTTGCGAACAACGTGCTGTGGGGATGGCATACCATCTGCTGTTGATTGTTACCCATGTGAAACCACTCTGTATTGACCAATCTGTTGTGGCACCTATGTAGAGGTGGTGCGTATGTGGTGATGCAATAGATGGTGGAAAACCAGTGGAAGCGCTGTGGACAATTTAATAATATAACTTGATTATATCTTCAGTTCCACATGTGGCAGGCATGCCTCGCCTCGTGGTTTCTGGACGGTGCAGCTGCTATCGGCTGCTGGGATGGCGCCCGGCAACGCTAGGTGGTGAGTCCGGCCGTGCACTGAATGAAAGACCACGGCCAGTTGTGATAGCGGCGCTTCCCGGTGGAGCAATACGCCAAGTGTTGGCCTCGTTGCTCTCTTGCGAAGTCGAATGAACAACATGAGTTGGGAAAATCTCGTTTTTATTTCGTGCCAAAAAAGAGAATAAATAAAATGGAGCAGAACAGTACGAATAAAACATATAAGTAATTCAATGGTATACTCGACGTATAATTTATTATTTTTATTTCTGTACTTATATATTTGTTGCTCTTTATTTAGAAACTGCCGTCTAGTGACTGAAATACGTCGTATTTACTACTGTAAAAACTTTTACACTAGCATCACTTAACAAATGGTAATATCGTATACTTAGTGCAAAAATAATGAATGTGTATTTCTGCTTCCAAAATTAATTATCATGGTAATTTCAATTGATAATGAAAGGAAAGAGTACGTAATTCAGAATAAAATCACAACAAATCCGCAAATGTGCATAACTTAATAATGAAAACGAACTTCTAAAACTGGCGCTAAAAATATGCCTGTCTACCAATTTGAACTACGTGAATGTGTTTTTTTGGTTTTTTTTTTCCTTTGCTATCGATGAGGTGTAAGGAAGCGACGATCATCCGATCGGTCGAGTCTGTTAATCACTGAGGCAACTATGGAAAAATCATCTCGTACCATAAAAGTGTAGATCATATATTTACAAATTGCTTCACAAGATTTTCCTAGTGGTAAAGAATACTTTGTAATAATGAGCACATATCGCAAAATAGTGTAAATCGCCATGTATAAAGTTTGTCATAATGTTGAGACTGATGTATTGTACCAAGTCTAACCACAGTACAAGCAGTTTGCAGCTTTGCAACCTTTTGCGCGTACTAGCTAGCAGCAGTAACATCTCTGTGCAGATTATAAACCTATGTTCTCGTTTATGTGCCCAGAATGCCAGGAAACGACAAATTACGTTCACAAACTATCAGTTTCAGCGTTTCTCACTTATTCTGTAATTTTTGCAACCTATAAAACGGGTAAAAAACTTTCCATTAAAATATCGGATGAAAAACGACATTCCCCAAAAATATATCTGGCATCTAGGTACCTGATCGTAGCAACCTGTGCTGAAACACATCGTACGAACTAGTTTTCACAAATAATAAAAAGAAGTGGATCAGTTGAAACTACCGACACCAGATGTCGGCTTTGACCAGTGAAGTATGCCATTGTGGACTGTGACGTCGGTGACCGATTGATCTGGAGGGTAGGTCGTGGCCTAGATTATGTTGGATGGTGATAGCTGATTATGAGTTGGCGAATCTATGGACTGTGAATACGAAAACTTAGTTACATTGACGCAAAGGTCTGAAGTATAGCCCTATGTTGGGCTGAAAGTTGACAGTCTAGTTATGAGTTGGGCAAAGTCAACGAATATGATCACATGAGAATAGTTATAATTCGGGACATGTCGCGTGTTCTACACAAACTGGATTTCACTGAGCGACTTATATCCGCCATTTTCCTGTCATCAAGGGACTCAGTTGGATCGTATCGGTACGCTCAGTATTTCCTAAAAGTGATTTACTCTGGAAGTTATGATTTCTTTTTTTTTTAATTGCTTATTCCTAAGATATTTTGACACTTCAAACAATCATAGTGCAGTATGGGTAAATTTAAGATGAATTCTCAGTAAAACTGTCAGCGTATATGCGACTATGCGATCGTAAATACGGCAAATGTCTTAAGTCAAATGAGGATAATGACTCAGCTTATGTTAAGAGTGACGTCATATAATTGTCAAACTATGTTCAGTAAGTGAAATAGACCCAGTACACACAAAACAACTGACTGTGCCACTTCCGTGAAAGTTTAAAATATTGCCGAATTAATAAGGATGGATATAGCGAGCGGAAGTTAACAGGCTGTCACTGCTGGATGTAGCGGCGGCCCTATCTGCAGCAGCGTATCGGGGCTGGCTGATGAGAAGGCTGGCTGGCAGGCGAGGCGGCTATAACAGAGCCAGGTTGCAAGCTGCGGGTGGCGCAGTCGCCGTTTAATTATCGATGGGGCGCCCCGCCGCCTGTTTTGTTCGTTTGCTCCTGCGAGTAACGTCCTTTCCACTGGGTCTGAACGGCAGGGCTAGCAGCTCTGCAGCGCAGTCCCACTTCCGATCGCTTTGTGAGTGAGTGAGTGATTGTGTGTGTGTGTGTGTGTGTGTGTGAAAGAGAGAGAGAGAGAGAGAGACGGAGAGGGAGAGAGACAGAGACAGAGACGGACAGAGACAGAGTGAGAGCGAGAGGGGAGGGAGAGGAATAGAATTTGCGAATGCACGCGCGATACCGACAGACGGGATACAGAAAGGGCAAGCTTTGTTTCAGGTCCAAGGAACGGCCAGCTCTGCCCCGAGGAATGATAGTTCACATGAAATAGTAACAGATCAGGGATTCGTTTCTAATGTCTAATATGCCGACAAGAAACACCGCACAGCTTCTATCTCTGTGCCCGTCTCGTTTGTATAATGGATTTTGTTGCTGTTTTATTCTGCAGCAGAGACCAGACTTGTGTACTAGCGATCGTAATTAAATACCGTCACCGTATGTTTGATTCCATGGGAATGATTGTGCCCCACGACAGTGATGTAATCCAGGACAGAAAGGTGGTCAGCATCGGTCGTATTGTCAAGGTTTCCCCCCCCCCCCCCCCCATTTTTTTTTTTTTTTTTTTTTTTTTTTTTTTTTTTTTTTTTTTTTTTTTTTTTTTTTTTGAGTGGCAGACCTAGATTTCAACTGACAGAGCAGCAATCACCAGCGCGTCAAATGTAGTCACACAGACTGAACTTAATTATACAGACACATTTCAGTCTAACTCAGGCACCTACAGCCATTACTCCAACTCAATGCTTGTACATGCCTGAGTTAGAGTGGAATTAATCGTTGTAATTACGTTCAGTCTACATGACTACTTGTAACGCACCACTGGTGATAGCTCCACTGTCAGTTTAGATCGGCAATGCAGTACAAAAGACCGATGGGATTATGACCGATGCTGATCTTCTTTCTGTACTGGGAGCGTATATTTACTTCAATGAGTTGTATCTGATTCCAAACGATCATCCATGTCAGCTATGCTGGTCCACAATTTGTCACCTGCGCAACGGTTCGTCAGTGCAGTCTGTACGATATCCTATGTATGTACCCAAGAAGGATGTATGGAAAATTTAACTTTAAAGTAACAATGAATATGCAGTCATTAGATGTGAAGTAAATGTTCATCGTGGAGAATGATGAGGCGCCTTCAAAGGAGTAATTCCGGAATTCACCAAAAGTGATCCTCCTTGTTTCGTCCCTCAGATCAACTGGTCTTAATCTACTGTTCAAGTATCGGAAGCTATAGATGGAAATTGTATGCGCCTTGGATCCAGCCCCCTTCAGTCTTTGGGCGTGGTGTATGGCAGTTCAGTGCTCATAGATCTGAGGGTTACCTCGATGTTTTCGATGTCTAAAGGACATGCTACATATAACTTAGCGAAGGTCTTCATTACAATTGCTAATGAGTATATCAAGACTGTTGTGACTACTTCAAGCGGAATGGTCAACAGTCCCTTCAGTCTTTGGGCGTGGTGTATTGCAGTTCAGCGCTCATAGATCTGAGGGTTACCTCAATGTTTTCGATGTCATGTTGAATCGATGCTATATTGTTTTCCAACGTCCTCAGGGCTAAAGGACATGCTACATATAACTTAGTGAAGGTCTTCATTACAATTGCTAATGAGTATATCAAGACTGTTGTGACTACTTCAAGCGGAATGGTCAACAGTCTAGCCATTCTGCCAAACTACACTGAGGTGACAGTCATGCGATACCTCCTCATACTGTGTCGGACCTTCTTTTGTCTGGTGCAGTGCAGCAGGAAGTTCTCTTCAGAATTATTGAGCAATGCTGCCTCTATAGGCTTCATAATAGCGAGAGTTTTGCCAGTGCAGGATTTTGTGTATAAGCGGACACCTGGATAGCTTCTTATGTGGGGCGATCTGGGTGGCCAAATCATTCGTTCGAATTGTTAAGAATATTCTTCAGACCCATCGTGAACAGCTGTGGTCCAATGACATGACGCATTGTGATCCATAAAAACTTCTTCATTGCTTGGGAGCGTGAAATCCAGGAACGGCTGTAAATGGTCTCCAAGTAGCCGCACATAAACATTTCTAGTCAATGATTGATTAGTTCGACCAGAGGACGCAGTTCATTCCATGTAAACACAGCCCACAACATTATGGAGCCACCTCCAGCTTGCACAGTGCCTTGTTCACAACTTGCGTCCATAGCTATGTTGGGTCTGCGCCACACTAGACTTCACCGTCAGCTCTTATTAACTGAAATCGGGACTCATGTGGCCAGACCATGGTTTTCGTGTCGTCTAGGGTCCAACAGATAGAGGCGCGAGCCCAGGAGAGGCGCTGCAGGCGATGTCATGCTGTTAGCAAAGGCACTGACTTCGATCTTCTGCTCCCATATCCCGTTAACGCCTCATTTCGCCGCGTTGCCCTAACGGATACGTTCGTCGTACGTCCCACATTGATTTCTGAGGTTATTTCACCCATTTGCTTGTCTGTTAGCGCTGACAACTCGACGAAAACGCCTCTGCCCTAGGTCGTTAAGTGAAGGCTGTCGGCCATTGCCTTGTTGTGGTGAGATGTAAGGCCTGAACCCTGGCATTCTCGGCACACACTTGACACTGTTGATCTCGGAATATTCAATTTCCTAACGATATCCGAAATGGAATATGTGTTGCATGGAACTCAAACTACCATTACACGTTGAAAGTGCGTTAATTCCCGTCGTGTTCTCACTTCCCGAGCACGGGTTCGCGGGTTCGATTCCCAGCGGTGTCTGAGATTTTCACCTGCCCCGAGATGACTGGGTGTTGTTGTGTCGTCTTGATCATCATCATTCATCCCCATTACGGTCGAATGAAGGCAACGGTAAACCATCTCCATTACGACCTTGCCTAGTACGGTGGTGTGGGTCTACCGCGTCGTTCCCCTTCGCTCTGTCAAGGAGCATTGGACTTCATTTACTTGATGTTCCCGACTACTACCTTTGGAATTTAAACTTCTTCACTCATCCAGATCTCTCTCTCATTTCGAGCCCGCAGCTTCTGCGTTCTGTTGAAACATATCACAGATGTACAGGTTGTCTAAGAACGATAGATTAAGTGCTCAACATCAAATTTACGATCTTACCAATTCAAGGAAATCCTCTGGATCTCGTATTCAAAGATTTTCACAAATACATAACCACCATATACCAGGGTAGAAGTGACATTCTGAGTGTAATATTAAAGGAAGACCCGACTAGTGTACTTAAGCCATCTCCCACATGCTATTCGTGGGATGAATGTATACTGATCATTCCACGCTCTCAATTTATTGCTTACTGAGCAATTCCAGTCGTTGGTTCCCGCAATTTCTATGGACACCCGTCCGTCTTAGACATCGAATGTCCTTCCCAGTAGCTGCACGAGTCTCGTAACATGATGATAAGCGCTGGAATCATCAAACTGCGAAATGTTCATACATACATACTTACATATATTGGTCTGTTTACCCTGAAGGGTTACACACCAAGTTCAATGAAATACCATCAATCACTTTACTGCATTTATGATGACTTTATTTTTATTTATCTCCTGGTCCCCTGCCGTTGAAGAGAAAATGTTGACTCTAGAAAGAGAACTAACAATCACTTTATTCGTAATCCACTTACAACATTGGTCACAACCAACTTTTTCATATGTGATGCTCAGCTACACTAGTAACACAGCTCGCATGGCGTACAGACTACCCTTGCATAATCGCCTGAAAACACCGAGAGGGGCTAACTCTAGCAGTAATGCCTGCGATTGATTACTGTTCTTCTCAGGGTTCACGTAGACAACTTTAATTTGACCGAAAAATCTCACTGTAAACATCGATTAAAAAGCTGACAATAACATCTGCATGTGATTGGTTTAATGTAACCTACCGATTTCTTTGAAAACACACTAGAATACACAAGAAATTTCCGTCACGATAATACGAAAATCGTAGACTTCCCGGGACGATGATAATGTGCTAAATCTGTCAGTCTGAGGTAAGAAACCAAGACACATTCTGGAATAACTCGGCTAATGGAATGTGAGAACGGAGGAATGGGTGTTTATATCGTCGACAATCCCAGTTGAACGGAATGGATAGTGTCTTGAAAGGAGGATATAAGATGAACATCAACAAAAGCAAAACAAGGATAATGGAATGTAGTCGATTTAAGTCGGGTGATGCTGAGGGAATTAGATTAGGAAATGAGACACTTAAAGTAGTAAAGGAGTTCTGCTATTTGGCGAGCAAAATAACTTATGATTGTCGAACTAGAGAGGATATAAAATGTAGACTGGCAATGGCAAGGAAAGCGTTTCTGAAGAAGAGAAATTTCTTAACATCAAGTATAGGTTTAAGTGTCAGGAAGTCGTATTTGTATGGAGTGTAGCCATGTATGGAAGTGAAACATGGGCGATAAATGGTTTAGACAAGAAGAGAATAGAAGCTTTCGAAGTGTGGTGCTACAGAAAAAGGCTGAAGATTAGATGGGTAGATCACATAACTAATGAGGAAGTATTGAACAGGATTGGGGAGAAGAGAAGTTTGTGGCACAACTTGACTAGAAGAAGGGATCGGTTGGTAGGACATGTTCTGAGGCATCAAGGGATCACCAGTTTAGTATTGGAGAGCAGCGTGGAGGGTAAAAATCGTATAGGGAGACTAAGAGATGAATACACTAAGCAGATTCAGAAGGATGTAGGTTGCAGTAGGTACTGGGAGATGAAGAAGCTTGCACAGGATGGAGTAGCATGGAGAGCCGCATCAAACAAGTCTCAGGACTGAGGACCACAACAACAACAACAACAATCCCGACCAACATTTAGGTGCATGCCATGAGGGGTGGTACAGGAATATTCAGTAACATACACTGCAGATTGCTGTGTTCACCCAACAAGTGGGAACTCTAGCGTATTTTCCACGTTTTCTCCACATACAGCTGCATCTGATACTAACTTAAAAGTGGATAGGTAGAGAAGATTTCGTCTCGTGGGCAGTCAGGGCACTTGATAAGATTTTGTGTCTTCTTGTGGGGTCAAGTGTAACGTTCTGTGTGCGATACACTTGTCAAGACTGAAGTCGACATGCCGGTAAGAGCTCTCGACGACATTGACATTCTTAGATCGACATCGGGGCTCTTCGGACGAGAACAACAAAGCTACCGTGGCTACACTGAAAATTCAGTACGTCACTTTGAACAATTGTTGAGAATGTAAAACCTTTTCAGATAAATAAATTTATTGCAGAGATATATCTACTCGTTCTTTGCCAACGACAGCAGACCAAAGATAAAATGAAGGGGTGGGCAGAAGAAAGTGCTAACAACAAGTCGTTGCGTTTGAACTGCCAGATAGCATTTGTTGGCATTATAAAGTGTTCTCCACCGGAAACTACCCATCCGAACATGTCTCCGAAAACCCGACGATACCCCCGTGTCATTCTCAACCGATGGACGTCACTGGATGCGCATATGGAGGGACATGTTGTCTGAACGACATTGGATGCGGATATGGAGGGACATGTTGTCAGAACAGCGGTTTCCCGGGCGTTGCCAGTTTTCTTAACCATAGCCGCTACTGCTCAGTCAAGTAGCTCTTTTTGGCCCCACAACGACTGAGTGCACATCGCTTGCCAGCAGCGCTCGGCGGATCGCGACGGTCACCCATCCAGGTGCCGGCCAAGCCCGACACTGTTTAATTTAAGTGATCTGACGGGAACTGGTGCTACCAATGCGACAAGGTCGTTGGCATACAGTGTTCTGCTTTATCACATTTCTGTTCTTTTCTTTGCATGAAAACATTGTCATGGCAATGACATTGAAATCTTGTAGTCGAGTAAGCAGATGGATGTTCTGCGACAATGTTAATGGCAACAGTGATCGACTAGTTATGACATTGATGCAGATCCTCATTACGCGGCACGAAATTCAATTAATTTTGTAAAACCGGAAGTGTGTCTTAGCATTATATTTCAACGAGTCTATCCTGAAAAGGTATAGATGTAGCATTTGTTAAAATTTTGGAGTATTCACTAACGTTATCAGTAGACAGAAACAGCCTGAAAAGCTTTTAAAGGTGTTGCAGGGTAGGTTGTGCTGAGAAATAATTGTTAAGAAAAAATATGATGCTTTTTGCCGTTTTCGGGTTAATTAGCATTGATGTTAGCCAACCAGGCCGTTACGCACACAGATCGAAGTGGCCCGTCTCAGACGTAGTTGCCAAAAGTGGGCTTCGTTTGGTTTCCTAAAATCAAGCAAGAGTGTGATGCAAAAACTGGACATGGGGCTTAAACAAGTATGGAACAGGGACCAAAGATTGAGCAGTCTCTCACGCTATCATCTACGCTCTGAGAACAACCGACCCTAATAGTATCTGACGGACCACTTAAATTTGAGTGCAGTGGCCTGACTGGCTAACTTCAGTGCTAATTAACTCGGTAACGGCAAAACACATAGAATTTTTTTTAACAAGGGTTTCTCAGCACTGTCTTACGTGCAACATCCTAACAAGCTTTTCAGACTCTTTCTGACTACTCTGAATATCAGTGAAGACTTGTAAGTTTCTTATCGTCTCTGATTCATTTTACCTTGTAACAATAGAAAAACCTATAGTAAAAGTGTCTGATGGTTGTACATTGGGCGTCGTAGGTTAGCACTATTTCTGTTCTGTTTCATTTCTCTAAAAACGTTAGTTAGCATGTTTTTAATAATGAACACAACTTACATCGACTGAATGAAAAGTACGAAGCAGGTGACAATGTCAATGAAGGTCAGACATAAAGTGAATTCTCACTTTTGCAATGTATCATTACAAAAAGCAATTCCTACCACATTAAAGTTAGCTAGAACGTATGATAGATCGGATGCCATCAGCAACAAAAAATTCCTCCATACCTCCTATAAATAATCAAGCAAATGAAATTTAATACTCGTTTGTTAGTGAAATGCCTACAGTTAGCAAAAACTCACAAAGTTTCTTCCTGACTGTGTCACACATATTGAATTGTGGTTTAGTTACGTAAAAAGATGTGATTTTATGTTATTGTATTTTCTGGTACAATAGAGACGAAAACGAAAGTTCATAATCACTTGATTTATAAATTCAGTCACTACGGAAAATCTGACAGTGTTACTTTCTGAATATCACAGTAAAGGGTTTCTCATCTTTTTTATATTTAGCGTGTCTAGGATACAGGTCTATGATATAAGAAAGTAAAATAACGTATTGGCTCTCAAAAGTTTTACAGATGCTTTTTAATGAATGCAGAGCAACAGGATGCGGACAATAATATGGGAAAAACCAAAAACGCAACACATTGCCATGCCTAATACAGAGGGCGCAGTGGTTAGCTCACTGGAATGGCATTCGAAATGACGACAGTTGAAACGCGGGTCCGGCTGTCCTGATTTAGGTTTTCAGTGATTTCCCTAAATCGCTTTAAGGTTCGACCGATTTCCTTCCACCCCTTACCTACTCCCAGCTTGTGCTCCGTCCCTAACGGCCTCGTTGTGGACGGGAGAGCAAACACTAATCTCCTCCTCCTCCTCTCCAAATACAGTGTAGGAAACCTAGTGACATTTAAAAGAGCTTCTAGTCTTCTCGGAATGGATAGGCAATGTATCATTTTCAAGGAATCTTATATCACTCTTGCTGAATAATAGTGGCTGGTTGAGATAATGTTGATGGAGGTGGATAACGATTAGGCACATTTCTATCTGAAGTAAACCACAAAGGCAGAATAGCACTGAGATCTGGTAACTGTGGTGGACAGGGAGAATGCGACAGTTCGTCCTCGTGCTCGTAAAACCAGACCTTGGCTATGTGAGTTGAGGAACACGCCATAATTACTGGGAAAGAAACACTGTTCCTTGGAATGGACCTGACCATCCAAAATGGTCACATTATCCGAGGCAGTAATTCGGCGTTGCAGAGTAACGATGGTGTTCATGAAATACCATAACATGGCTGCGCAAATCATCACCAGTCCCCGACTTGTTCCACACTTGGGATGTAAACTCGGTCAGAAACTGGAAACAGTATGAAACTAGACACATCCGACACATCCAACCAAATTACTTTCTTCCATTCCTCCGTAGTCTCGATTTCATGACTTCGGATTTCCTGTTACGGGAATTTGCATCATTGTTGGGTGGTTTTGGAATCCCAGCTAGCCCCGCAATTCCCAGCCCATGGAGCTCCCTCTTTGTTGTGCTGACAGGAATAACGAGTGCAGGCAGGCTCTAGGCTGTTGGCGGTGGGGCGGGGGGGCAGGGGGGCGGGGGAGGGGGGGCAACCGTGACATCACCCATGGTAGCAGATTTTTGGGGGCGGCAGATTCATCTTCCTTAAATAAAGAAATGTGAGAGTGAGCTGTAAATACAAATTATTCATAAAATCAGGGGTCTTATTGAAAATTATCAACGGTTCACAAACAGTTTGCCTCTATTTACGAAAGAAACGTTGACTCACACAAGATATTGGAAATATTTATTGCTGAACACATTGATATACACAATAGTTTTATGCGTATCTAAAATAAAAGAAATGCGTATATAACCATATTATATTTTATTACTCTTGCCCAAAAGGACGTTTCATTCGTCACACGTAGAACGCCACTGGTTGCTGTCTCGTTCCTATAGCGGTATCGTAAAATAGGTGACAGCCGGATCGCGCCAATATTCGCTAATTTAAAAACCGACTTGAAGTTTTAAGTACATGGCTAACATTTAGTTACTTAACAGTATTTCTACGAATCTCCCGCAGACTTCCACAAGTCTGTTATGATATGGATCAATTATAAACACAATAACATGGTCACTGTGGAGTTCTTCACTTTCAACAGTACAATACCGAAGATGTTTCAAATTTGGCCTCCCTCTTTCTCATTAATTTGTACTAGGTGTATGCATAACAATTTCAAATGCTGGTATCTGACCCACGTTTTCTATTCAAATTAGTGCAACAAATTTTTAAAAAATGCTATGAAGCAGGCTGTGCATTGAAATGCCTAATACGGTTTTGATGGTTCATATTTCTCGGCAACAAAATAGAGGTCTTGTTTTGCACATAATCCATTCAAAGTAGTAAGTCTGTTTAACATTAACATTAAAAAATCGAATTCTTCATAAAAACCTGAAATTATGTTTGAAGTGTTGAATAATTTGCAAATAAATAAGTAAAATCAACAGCAAAATATGGATTTTTCTTTTAGAGGTTTTAGATAATGAACACTGCCTGTTAGGGATGTTTCGACTTGAGTTTACGGGGAAAATATTTTTGGGAGTTGGCAGCCTGCACAGTGGATACGTCGATCTCATTTGGAAGTTTCATTATGTAGCAACAATGGTCGCTTGCCTTGCTTGTTAATAGCTAAGTAGTGAGTTAACTGTTTGATATAGTGGTCGGACTCTGAGTTGAGGGGCTAATGTACGTCTGTATGTGGTGCACGAATTAGAAACATATTTTATTTGCTAGACACAATTTGGTTTCGTCTGTTAACTTCAAACAATAATGATGTGGGTAAAGACAGTTTATCATCGGCCATATCTTTCCTTTTGGAGGCTGTTCAGTAAAGACAATAACTATTGTGTTAATAGTTGGTAACTGTACATTCAACTGGCATTGTCAAGGTATCATTAGTTTTGTGTGAAAACGCTTTCTCACTGTGACGCAACGTGTTTTCATCTGGGCATAAGTTATTGCGAATGTTATAAACTGTTGCTATGTCTGACGGCACGAAGCGCCTTTCCGGCATCCAGTACAGAAAAAGACGCGCGGAAAGAGAAAACGTACACAAAAATGGGAGTTTTCGTTGGATAAATTTTTCCAACCTAAAGAAAATTTTGATCAGAATGATCCAGCACAAATGCAGATGTAGACGTAATTGAGGGTAAGCCTTAGGTAGATGAAGATTTACCTTCAACGTCGCAGGGTAAAAATGACATTGTATGCAAGCTCTCTGATGAATGTGAAACTGTTCCAGCTGATTCTAGCAAGTGCTCATCGATAATCCCACAAAATGACAGACAAAATAGATGATTTTGTTAAGACAACATTAGTCAAAAGAGGGCCTGCAGAACAGATAACGGAATTTGAAAGCTGCGCTAAGGACGATTCTAATGGTCGCTTTACCTCTACAAATTAGTTACAGTTTGTGAAATGGTGAAACTGTTTACAGGAAATGGTTAGTTTATTCAAAAAGTGCAAATACTGTAGCCGGCCGGAGTGGCCGTGCGGTTCTAGGCGCTACAGTCTGGAACCGAGCGACTGCAACGGTCGCAGGTTCGAATCCTGCCTCGGGCATGGATGTGTGTGATGTCCTTAGGTTAGTTAGGTTTAACTAGTTCTAAGTTCTAGGGGACTGATGACCTAAGGTGTTAAGTCCCATAGTGCTCAGAGCCATTTGAATCATTTGAACCAATCCACATATTCCATCGAAAAATTATAAGCAAAATATTGTCTATATTGAGATCTGCTATATATTATAGTTTAATTTTCGACTGTACACCAGATATTTCTGGTGTTGAGCAAATGACAATGATAGTGCGTTTTGTGAATGTGACCTCTACTGATCTTGACACGTGCGATGTAAATATTAGTGAAAATTTTCTTGAATCTGTACCTGTAAGAGATACGTCTGGTTTGGGGCTCACAGAGGAATTCTTAAAACAGTTAGAAGAAGCGTAAATACCTTTGGAAGACAGAGGGGTCAGGGATGTGACAACCGTTCTAACATGAAAGACAAGAACATAGGAATGCAAAAAAGGATTTTAGATACAAGTCCTAAGACATATTATGTTCCCTTGCAGTAGTGACTTCTTAAGTCTATTTGTGAATAATGCAGCAAAGGCATGAGAATAATCAGTTTCATTCTTTTGTCTGGTGCGAAAAATATATGATTTCTTCTCTGCGTCTACGGGACGCTGGGCAGTCCTGAATGATCATGTGTCTGCCCTAACGCTGAAGCCACTAAGTACGACAAGATGGGAAAGGAGGATCGATGCAGTCGCTCCTCAAAACTATAACGCCGGGGAAGTCTATGATGCCCTAGTTGAAATATGCGAAGACAAAAATACAGGCAGAATAGTTGCACATGACGCTTGTAGTTTGGCAAACCTTATTCGTAATTTTACGTTCCTTTGTTCAGTGGAAATATGGTATGATGTATTACTCCTCATGAATGTTGTCAGCAAACACCTACAAAATATTAACACAGATATATCGAAAGCTGTTGACTTATTCGAAAAGATACAGAGTATTTCACAAACTGCACGGAAGACTCCCAATTCCAAGATTATCTGCTTCACGCTAAGGAAGTGACACTCCAACTCCATGTTAAAAAAAACAGTCGTAGGTGGTAAACGCAGATACGAAAGCGAAGGAAGAAGAAACAGTTCCAATAGGAGATAGAAGATGAGAAAACTGAAGATACATAATCGCATTACAAAGCAGATTTTTGTTTTAAAGTACTGGATGTTACAATATACGCTCTCAGTGGGAGCTTTCAACAGTTCATAAGTCACAGTGAGATTTTACTAAATGAATAATGTAACAGTGCGTAGAGAGAGCTACAGATAAGTCCATTGCGATTTATTATTTATAGATTTGACCAAATATATAATACGCAGTCACTCATTGCTGTGCTCTCATGGGTTAGCGCTTTCTTCGGCAGATCCTTTAAACTACAAATAACTTCCCAATCGGTGGTTTCAGATGTCTACATCAGATTGACGCACTTGCCCTTGTGTGTCTTCCATTAAAGTTGATATCATCATCACGGAGGCATCCTGTGATATGTTACCCTGGTTGATTTTCACAGAAACTTCTAGTGGTAACTTAAATTTCTGCCACTGTGTTAAATGAAAAGTGTACCGCAGCCTCCAGTAGCACAATCGTGGACCATCGTCTACATGTCGTTTCCCTGGTAGTCATTCTCCTATTACTAGCCGCCACAATTCAGAACGCTAAGGGTGATACTCAATGCTCCCAGTTTAGTATGGCCTAAATACGCATTCTTAAGCACATTTTCAGTAACTGTGAGTAGCTTCAGTGGCATGATTCATTGATACATAGTGTGGCAGAAAATTAGTAGCTACCGCGTTTCAGCGTCAGTTTCCTTGCTTTATAACAGTATTTAAATTAGTTGAATTCAGAGCGTTGCGGAGTTGTGCAACTCCTTGTGTTTGTTTGGAATCACGCATACGACGAAATTATCTTCTACGTCCACGCAGTATTTGATTTAAGAATAATGATTGTAGGTACAGTACATCGTTTGATTTCGACTAGACTTCAGATGTAAAAATTAGCTAATCAAGAAACCAAAGCCGCTCGGGATTAGCAGAGAGGTCATGGGCCCTGCAGTCATGGACTGTGCGGCTGGTCAGGGCGGAGGTTCGAGTCCTCCCTCGGGCACGGATGTGTGTGTTTGTCCTTACGATAATTTAGGTTAAGCAGTGGGTAAGCCTAGGAACATGACCTTAGCGGTTAAGTCTCATAAGATAAAAAAAAGAAACCAAAGTAACAACACTGATCCAGGCATATCTAGTTCTTTTCTTCTCTTTTCCCTGATGTAACTATTTCGGAATGTAGAAGGATTAGTGTCCTTTTAAGTGCGTAATACTTCGTTCAACCCATAGAATAAAGTGCAATCTGATATGTGTTTTAGGTTCAAAAATGGTTCAAAGCGGAGGTCATCAGTCCCCTAGAACTTAGAACTACTTAAACCTAACTAACCTAAGGACATCACACACATCCATGCCCGAGGCAGGATTCGCACCTGCGACCGTAGCGGTCGCGCCGTTCCAAACTGTAGTGCCTAGAACCGCTCGGGCACTCCGGCCTTCTGTGGTATTACTTTGTTGATCGAGTTATCCACGACGATATACAGGGTGTTACAAAAAGGTATGGCCAAACTTTCAGGAAACATTCCTCACACACAAAGAGAGAAAATATGTTAAGGGGACATGTGTCCGGATACGCTTACTTTCCATGTTAGAGCTCATTTTATTACTTCTCTTCAAATCATATTAATCATGGAATGGAAACACACAGCAACAGAACGTACCAGCGTGACTTCAAACACTTTGTTACAGGAAATGTTCAAAATGTCCTCCGTTAGCGAGGATACATGCATCCATCCTCCGTCGCATGGAATCCCTGATGCGCTGATGCAGCCCTGGAGAATGGCGTATTGTATCACAGCCGTCCACAATACGAGCACGAGGAGTCTCTACATTTGGTACCGGGGTTGCGTAGACAAGAGCTTTCAAATGCCCCCATAAATGAAATTCAAGAGGGTTGAGGTCAGGAGAGCGTGGAGGCCATGGAATTGCCTCTACCAATCCATCGGTCACCGAATCTGTTGTTGAGAAGCGTACGAACACTTCGACTCAAATGCGCAGAAGCTCCATCGTGCATGAACCACATGTTGCGTCGTACTTGTAAAGGCACATGTTCTAGCAGCACAGGTAGAGTATCCCGTATGAAATCATGATAACGTGCTCCATTGAGCGTAGGTGGAAGAACATGGGGCCCAATCAAGACATCACCAACAATACCTGCCCAAACGTTCACAGAAAATCTGTGTTGACGATGTGATTGCACAATTGCATGACGATTCTCGTCAGCTCACACATATTGATTGTGAAAATTTACAATTTGATCACGCTGGAATGAAGCCTCATCCGTAAAGAGAACATTTGCACTGAAATGAGGATTGACACATTGTTAGATGAACCATTCGCAGAAGTGTACCCGTGGAGGCTAATCAGCTGCTGATAGTGCCTGCACATGCTGTACATGGTACGAAAACAACTGGTTCTCCCGTAGCACTCTCCATACAGTGACGTGGTCAACGTTACCTCGTACAGCAGCAACTTCTCTGACGCTGACATTAGGGTTATAGTCAACTGCACGAAGAATTGCCTCGTCCATTGCAGGTGTCCTCGTCGTTCTATGTCTTCCCCAGTTGCGAGTCATAGGCTGGAATGTTCCGTGCTCCCTAAGACACCGATCAATTGCTTCGAACGTCTTCCTGTCGGGACACCGTACTGGAAATCTGTCTCGATACAAACGTACCGCGCCACGGCTATTCCCCTCTGCTAATCCATACATCAAATGGGCATCTGCCAACTCTGCATTTGTAAACATTGCACTGACTGCAAAACCCCGTTCGTGATGAACACTAACCTGTTGATGCTACCTACTGATGTGCTTGATGCTAGTACTGTAGAGCTATGAGTCGCATGTCAACACAAGCACCGAAGTTAACATTACCTTCCTTCAATTGGGCCAACAGGCGCTGAACCGAGAAAGTACAGTACATACTGACAAAACTAAAATGAGCTCTAACATGGAAATTAAGCGTTTCCGGACACATGTCCACATAATATCTTTTCTTTATTTGTGTGTGAGGAATGTTTCCTGAAAGTTTGGCCGTACCTTTTTGTAACACCCTGTATAAATATTGAGAAATCAGAGACGCGACAGTACTTGTTCGCGTGTATTTCTTAACATACCTATCCTTGTTTGTAGGAACGAAGTAATGAAATGTTGATGAACAGCTGTGATTCAGAGGGTAATTGTTAATTCAAAATATACTAAGCTTAACGTAAGTTTACTTGTGTAACCTAATATTACCACCAACGAGTGCTTTCAAAATAAAGAAAGAAGGGAATACTGGAGTTTAATGTACGTTGGCGATGAGGTCATTAGAGTCGAAGCTCAAGCCCAGATTGTGCAACATTTAGAAAGGTAATAGGTGATGACTTTCCGAAGGAACCGATCGGTCTTTTAACTTAACTGATTTAGGGAAATAACTGAAAACCTAAGTCTCGATAGGCGAATGGTGACTTGGGGCAAGTTCATGGGACTCTATTGTCCATATCACATCTGTAACATGCGTTTCAAATCCAATTCCATCTTTCAGTCACATTTCTTATCTGAATTACACTATGCACATTTTGTTCAAGACTTCCCACACAGCTTTGCAAACTTTCCTTAGTGTTCAACACATTGTTGTGTGACCGATTTTGTTTCGATAATACAGAGCAATTAGATTGTAGCCACTACCTACATGTCTAGAAAAGATGAACAGTTGAGGTTACAGCTGTTGTTTGCTCTCTATTCGTTAAAAGATGGTACATTAATCTTCTCTTAAATCTATAGTGTCACGAACTGTCCTTTAAGCTGCAGTGAACTAACCACTGCGTGAGTCCAAAACTTTCAGTTGCGTTTCTTAATGTATTCTCAAACTAAATAAGCAAACATTTAACTTCGTTCAACGTTACAGGTAAGTCGGAAACTGTGTCATTAATGATTTAAATAATGAAAACTGCACGAGTAACTTACTTTTTTATGCTTAGCACAACGCGTTACGAGAATGTATTCTCATTATTATGGGCATTTATGCGTTTGTTTACATGAATAGTTTTCGTGATGTTTGTAATATGTGATTTTTCTGCCCCTCTTGCGTATTTTCGAGTTTGTTCTGCAATCGGAGGATCGGACAAAATGAATCTTTAAGTGTTTCTAAATGCTAATGTCAGAAATAGTATGTTTGTTTGCTTACTTACAGGTATCGGTACTGTGCCTCTTGCATTGTGCACAATATCATACTCACATTAATCATCACTTACTCTGTTTCATTTCAAAACATGCTACAAAGGTATTACGACTCTACGGTTCCACAACAAATTTGTACGCAGTCACAGGTGTTACAGTGTTTCTGGATTACATATGTGTTTGTAAATTATAAAATGCACTATTACCACGATTGACTGCTGAATTATCAACTACTTTCCCCCCTAATGGGGAAATCGCCATATTTATGAAATTAGCCACAGTTATCATATGCAGGAGGAACATATGAAAAAATTAACTGATTCGCTATCTAGTTTGTCACTGCTTTTTGTAGTGTACAAAAATTTCAAGCTATTCCATTAAATCAATCGTATGTGATTTATCGAATTGGTGGAATATCTTAAGATTTTCTCCACTATTTTTTCGAATGGATGTCCAGTGTTTTTATGTGTGCTGCTATCGCTGATTTTGAAAACTGGATATGTGTTTAATAGCTGCTGTGTTCAGTGCATCTAATTTGAAAATGCCTCCCAGTTTGTCATATGTAGTAGCTTGAGCGAGTTTTACATGTCATTTTGCGTATTCCTGAGTTTGAGAATTGATGTCCTTTTATTGGCTAACGAGTGTACTAATTTCTGCTGTAATTTGTTGTCTCTGCAGGAAGCTACTTTGCCTGCATCTCGTGGTCGTGCGGTAGCGTTCTCGCTTCCCACGCCCGGGATCCCGGGTTCGATTCCCGGCGGGGTCAGGGATTTTCTCTGCCTCGTGATGGCTGGGTGTTGTGTGATGTCCTTAGGTTAGTTAGGATTAAGTAGTTCTAAGTTCTAGGGGACTGATGACCATCGATGTTAAGTCCCATAGTGCTCAGAGCCATTTGAACCAAAGAAGCTACTTTCACCTTATGTGACCTAAGTAGGTTTGCTACTCTTTGAGAAATGTTACCTACGTAAGGTATGCTAGCCATACACTTAATTGAATTATTGGTTTCTTCTAAAGAGCCAGAATTTCTTTCCTTTTTGTTATTTTTCTCAGCATTCTATATATAATTGAGATGGGAAAGTCACTGGCCACTGTAAATTGCTTAATGATGTCTAATTCTTTCTTCCTATCCTCTTTATTCATTGTGATTTTGTTTGCTCTGTGTATCATTGTTTTGTATGCAGCTTTCCTGTGCACATCTGGGTGTCATTATGTGGCAGGAATTGTGTTGCTGATGGTTGTCTTTTTTTTGTATCTTTAAATTTGTGACTGTTGTTTTATTTTCTACTCACAAATCTAGAAATATGTGCGTGAAGTCTCAAATGTCTAATACCGCAAACAGTTCGATGCGACTTTCAAAAATTCTCGAGAAAATCGAATTTGAAATTTTTTGAGCGTCTTTGATAGCGTAAATTAACGTAGTTTAATCGCCAGGCAATGTGCCCCTATGGTAGAATGCTCGCTTGCACCATGGGCGGTCCACGTTCGATTCCTGGCTGTAGAATATTTTGAAACGATGGTTCATATTATAAGCGTAAATACATTCAAATGAAAAAAGATATTATATAACGTCTTGTTTACATTTAAACAGTCTTATCAACAATGCTTTACAAACGATCGATAATTAAGAATCATGTTTGCAATGAAAACTGGATTTTTGTGTACTAAATGCTATTTGATGAAAAGGAGCCGTGCAGATTTCATAAAAATTTGGCAATTAGATATGTGTTAAGTAACATATATTTGATGAATTTTATACTTAAATCACGTAGGAATTCGAACTGAATGAAAAAAGCGAAAAAATAGTGACCACGACGAGGCGTAAACCAACGATACAGCTGTTACGTCTTCAGCGCAACCGATCTTTTTCCATCCTTACATATTTTATACTTCTCGGATATGCTAGTAGAATACGCACCTAGGTTTCAAAAGCTGTGTCAACCAGCATCGATTCGAGTCCGCCCACGTGGCAGGTTACCACTCGGCCACAGAGCAATATTTTCCATCTTTTCTAACAAATATTAAAACTTTTTTTTTTATATTTCAGGATAGACAAACAGCTATTACACAAGAAAACCTTATAGGAACGGTTAAAACGCTTACCTGTAGACGTGTTATGGAATCAGGACTACAAAAGTGTACAATAGATCTATGCTCAAACACTGGAGGGCGTCGCAAGATACCTGTGTGGACTCTGAGCAAATAAATATCGTTAAAGAAAGTCATTAATGGCATAGCTTAGTCATTAAACGTTCGTGTCGTTATCTGTAAATACATTTAAACAATAATTTTCAAAATGGCCCTGAGCACTATGGGACTGAACTTCTGCGGTCATCAGTCCCCTAGAACGTAGAACTACTTAAACCTAACCAACCTAAGGACATCACACACATCCATGCCCGAGGCAGGATTCGAACCTGCGACCGCAGCGGTCGAGTGGGTCCAAACTGTAGTGTCTAGAACCGCTCGGCTACTCCGGCCGGCCAGACAATAAGGCATCTTTAGGTTGTACACTACTACAAAAAAAAAATAGACAGAACACTAAATTCCTTTTAGAAAGAACAGAAAAAATGCATGTAATTGAAACTGTTAAGACCGCTTTGAGGATAATACCGGCTCTTCAAAATCGAAAAATAAATATTGGAATTAGCAGTCAAAAACAACAGAATAATGACTACTTCCACTCAATCACAAAAGCGCTTGTTAAATTCGGTAAGCTATTTCTGAAACAGTCCATTACCTACACTCGCATTCACCACTTGATTAGTAACATTAAATAGGATAGGCGTGCCCATATTTCCCATATTCACTGGAGTTCCATTTTTCTCGGTGAATAACAAAGGCCACTTTAATAACATCCATATCATTCTGCAAGGCAAGACTTGGGTACGTTACTGAAACTTTGCTAACAGATCCATTATTATATTTAAATTTTACACTCCCATTGGTGGTCCTGTCTATTCGTTCACAAACACAAACATTTTGCGTATACACTACGCACAACATTGTCTATCTGAATATCTAAAACACAGAGTGATTCGTCTGCCCTGGACAAAATATTCTGCACACCAGTCTTTTCTTGCAGCTCATGAAATTCTTTGGCATGTAAAACAGAGATTGGCGCGATATCATTGTCCTTCTTTTCTCTTTTATCTTTCTAGACAGTAGAGACTGGTTTGAAATTCTTTCCTCGGTTTTCGCCGCTTACCGTGCTGCTGTTTCAAGTAAGGTAATCTTGCTGGTTTGCGTTTTCATCAGGATTATTCTGAAGACTGTCGCAGTGTAGAAGAGGTATTGATAGCGTGTCAGTTGACTTACTTGTGTTATCACGTCGATTGCTCTCCGTTCGGTTCTCTTGCTTGTCCTAGACAGATTCGGTAACTTCCTCATTCATAGTTCTCCCACCGCCAGGCCCAAATGTACCTACAGCGGAATCATTCCCCTCTACAGAACAGTTGCATATGTTACTGCTTCAGATGTAATTTTCTCAATGCACAGTTGTACAGGGCGTCTACGGTCACAGTTTCACTGGTAGGGCAGTGCAGTTGTGGCCCCACTCTGTATAGTTGCCAGATGTATTCAAGATGGCAGATCCTAGATGGCGGCCATAGATGAGGCAACGTCGCAGTTACGTCATGGCGGAAAATAAAGATTATGGAGGGAAAATAGGTCAATTTGGCTACCTCCATAAGCTAACCCCACCCCTCAACCACCAATTCCCTGCCTTCCCCCATCTGGAAATTGGAGGGAAAACGACTCAGTCTGACCTGGGCTGCTGGATAGGATGGACCTAAGTCTTTACTTTGTATGCATTGTTTATTTAAACTATTAGAGTCAGCATAAACAGTAGCTCCATCCAGTGGGGACACCATGAGATTCAGAGTCCAACTGACCTAGTTCACAACACCACCATCAGAGGGTGCTGTTGACCCCCCCCCCCCCCCCGCCCCTCCCTTGATGTAATCCAAGATGGCGGTCAGGGGAAAAAGTGGCGGGAAAAAGACTCAGTCTGTATCTAGCAGCTGGACTGGTAGGATGGACGTAATTGGTTACTGTGTTCAATTGATGAAATCTCTTTGCTGGAGATAGAGGAGTTTAGTGGGTATATTAGCTATGACCATGCAGCTGAGGACTGTGTCAATAGCAGTGATATTTGGTGAAGACGAATATGCTTCATCAAATAATGAAGATGAGGCCGGTTGGGGCTAAGTTGCACTTCGTAATACGTGTGTTATAGCTGTAGGTCATTCAATAAAAGTCCAGTAAATCTTCTGAAGCACAAGAGGTGAGATGTTCACCCACTCTGGTGCAAGCTTCCGTGTGTACAATTGGGGTAATGCTGGTGATGAGCTGGGATGGATTTAATAAGTGTACTACATGCAACCACACAGCTGACAGCTGTATCCATAGCCTGCTACACAGTGAGTGGAAAGAAATGACAATGGACTAGCGTGTGGCAAATGCCTTTTGACCAAAAAAAAAGAAAACGCCAGTGCAGCGGGATGGTGTGAAGATGGACTGTAGTACTTACGCAAAAAATAGATGCTTGTGCTGGTACTGCCAACCTTTTTGAAATTGCCTAACACCCCACATCAAGTCCGCCATACTCCACTATGAACCATAGGTGTTCATCTTGGCCGACCGGTGTGGCCGTGCGGTTCTAAGCGCTTCAGTTTGGAACCGTGTGACCGCTACGGTCGCAGGTTCGAATCCTGCCTCGGGCATGGATGTGTGTGATGTCCTTAGGTTAGTTAGGTTTAAGTAGTTCGAAGTTCTAGGGGACTGATGACCTGAGAAGTTAAGTCCCATAGTGATCAGAGCCATTTGAACCATTTGTTCATCTTGAGGTCTGGAGACCAACTGGCCTAATTCAAACCACAGCCACCACAGTGCACTTATTGAGAGCTGCACTACCGTCTGTACCTGTAGCAGCAACAACCTCCTGCATGTCTGAACATGTGACCATGTGGGATCCTGTAGCGATCATAGCCCACTTGCTGAAGCGGGACAAGAAGCTGTTATTGTCTGTCCCACCCATTGTTTCGGGTGATGAGGACATTCAATCTGTTTCTAACATTTCAAATGCTGCTGGTGGTCTTGAACAACAACTAGATGGAGGTCAGTGCTGGTGACCCATCTCATCAGAACATCTGTGGTAGTGCAGGGACAGAGTGCAAATGCTGTGCCGGCCGCTGTGGCTTCTACCATCTTTTCCATTCGTCTGTAAAGAAATCGTGTTAGTATTTTGCAGCTGTGACCTATTAAACTGATTGTTCGGTAATTTTAAGATCTGTCAACAGCTGCTTTCTTTGGGATTGAAACTATTATATTCTTCTTGAAGTCTGGGGGTATTTCACCTGTCTGATGCATCTTGCTCACCAGATGGTAGAGTTTTGCCAGGGCTGGCTTTCCTAAGGCTATCAATAGTTCTGATGGAATGTTGTCTACTCCCAGGGCCATGTTTCGACTTAGGTCTTACAGTGCTCTGAAAAACTCTTCACGCAGTATCATATCCCCCATTTCATCTTTATCTGCGTCCTCTTCCATTTCCATAATATTGTCCTCAAGAACATTATCCTTGTATAGACCCTCTATACACTCCTTCCATCTTTCTGCTTTCTCTTCTTTGCTTAGAACTGGGTTTCCATCTGAGATCTTGATATTCATACAAGTGTTTCTCTTTTCTCCAAAGGTTTCTTTAATTTTCCTGTAGGCAGTATCTATCTTACCCCTAATGATATATGCTTCTACATCCTTACATTTGTCCTCTAGCCATCCCTGCTTAGCCATTTTCCCCTTCCTGTCAATCTCATTTTTGAGACGTTTGTATTCCTTTTTGCCTGTTTCATTTACTGCGTTTTTATATTTTCTCCTTTCATGAATCAAATTCAATATTTCTTCTGTTACCCAAGGATTTCTACTAGCCCTCGTCTTTTTACCTACTTGATCCTCTGCTGCCTTCACTATTTCATTTGTCAAAGCTACCCGTACTTCTTATACTGTATTTCTTTCTCCCGTTCTTGTCAGTCGTTCCCTAATGATCTCTCCGAAACTCTCTCTAACCTCTGGCTCTTTCAGTTTATCCAAGTCCCATCTCCTTAAATTCCCACCTTTCTGCAGTTTCTTCAGTTTTAATCTACGGTTCATAACCAACAGATTGTGGTCAGAGTTCACATCTGCTCCTGGAAATGTCTTACAATTTGGTTCAAATGGCTCTGAGCACTATGGGACTTAACATCTGAGGTCATCAGTGCCCTAGAACTTAGAACTACTTAAACCTAACTAACCTAAAGACATCACACACATCCATGCCCGAGGCAGGATTCGATCCTGCGACCGTAGCGGTCTCGCGGTTCCAGACTGACACGCCTAGAACCGCTTGGCTACACCGGCCGGCCTTACAATTTGAAACTGGTCCCTAAATCTCTGTCTTACCATTATATAATCTATCTGAAACCTTCCAGTGTCTCCAGGCCTCTTCCACGTATACAACCTTCTTTCATGATTCTTAAACCAAGTGTCAGATATGATTAAGTTACGCTCTGTAGAAAATTCTACCAGGCGGCTTCCTATTCCATTCCTTACCCCAGTTTCATATTCACCTACCATTTTTCCTTCTCTTCCTTTTCCCACTATTGCATTCCAGTCACCCATGACTATTAAATTTTCGTCTCCCTTCACTATCAGAATAATTTCATTTATCTCTTTTTTTTTAATTCCGATTTTGGCCGTCTAGGGACCGCGTTAAACAACTATTTTTCAATGTACATTTCTCCTATTGCGCTCCTCCTCTTTTCTCTTCTGCCAATATGTCTTCATCCTCTCTCTGTGCTGCTTCCTTCGGTCTTCTGTCCACACTGTTCCTCCAGTTCTTCTCTTCTTCACTTCAAATCCTTCAAAATGTTGAATTTTGTCTCTCATTAAGTCTCTGTTGGTTATATCATCTTCTCCTATACCCATCTCCTCTAAGTCTGCTTTGACTTCTTTGAACCAGGTAATTTGGGTCCTGGGGTTCTTGTCAAAAAACATGAATATTTTCTTTGTCAGCCTTTCATCATTCATTCTTTTCAAATGGGCGTAAAAGCTTACTCTTCTCTTCCTCATAGTATCTCCCACTTTCTCAATTTTGTCATACACTTCTCTATTACTTCTAAGCTTCCAAGTCCCATTCTCAAACCTCGGCCCAAGTACTCTTCTAATGATTTTTCGCTCCTTTTTTGCTATAGCTTCCATTTCCTTGTTAGTGTTCATTGCTAAACATTCAGATGCATACAGACACTCTGGCTTAATCACAGTGTTGTAGTGCCTTATTTTTGCGTTAATTGATACTGACTTCTTGTTGTACACATTCTTTGTTAGCTGGAATGCCATTTCCATTTTTCTTGTTCTTGTTTTATTTCCTTCTTTATCTGAAGCATTGGGCTGGATGATTTCCCCTAAATATTTGAAATTAGAAACCTTCTTTATCTGGCCATACTTTGTAATCATATTGTTCGGTGCCTCTTTTACATTGGTTAGGTACTCTGTCTTTTCAAAGGAGATTTTCAGTCCTACTTTTTCTGCTGTTTCATTCAGAATATTGATCTGTTTGACTGCTTCTTCCAAACTTCCTGCCAGAATCGCTAAGTCATCCGCAAAAGCGAGGCAATCTACTTCTAATCCATCCTTTATTCTTCCTAATCTGATTTTTTGTATTCCTTCTTCAGTCGTTTTCTTCCTCCACTCTCTAATAACTTTTTCTAACACACAGTTGAATAGGGTAGGTGACAACCCATCTCCTTGTCTTAATCCTGTTCTGATTTTGAATGGTCTGGATACCTCACCACGGAACTTTACTTTTGCATAGGTATCCGTAAGCGTTTCTTTGACGATTGCGACTGTTTTCTTGTCTGCTCCAAACTCCCTAAGGATGTTAACTAAGGTTGTTCTGTCAACGGAGTCGTACGCCTTCTTGAAGTCAACAAACGTGATAAAGATGTCTTTTCCTCTTAATCGTCTATATTTAATAATTAACTTCAAGTTTAAAATTTGCTCCACACAAGATCTTCCCTTCCTAAAGCCTGCTTGGTATTCACCAATTTCTTGATCAAGTCGTTTCTCCATTCTGTTTTGTAGGGCCTTAGATAGAATTTTACACGTTACCGGAAGTAAAGATATCCCTCTGTAGTTATTTGCATCGGTTTTATCCCCTTTCTTGAAGATGGGGTGGATTAATGCAGTTTTCCATTCTTCCGGTATACGTTCCGTTCTCCAAATCTCATTGATTATTCCCAGTAGTTTTTCTTGGGTTGTATTATCCACACTTTTCCACATTTCTGCAATTATCATGTCTTCCCCTGGTGCTTTATTGTTCTTAAGGTTTTTAATGATTTCTCTGATTTCTATGAGGCATGGGGGTTCAGAATTATTGTTTACTGTGTTTGGGGTGTTGGCTGGTAATTTTTCAATAGGTTCCTGACAGTTGAGGAGTTGTTCAAAATATTTTGCTAATATTTCACAATTTTCTTCATTATTCATTGCCAGTTTTTCACTGGTATCTTTAAAACACAGATTTGGTGCTACATATTTTTGTAGTTTCTGTCTGAATGTGCTGTAAAAGGATCTGTTATTGTTTCTCTTAAAATCTTTATCCATTTGTACAAGTTGGTTCTTTTCAAATAGTCTTTTTACTGATCTAATGAGTTTTGCTGTAGAAGATCTTTGCTGTTTGAAATCCAGGTAGTCCTTATCACTTTTGGTTGAGTGCCATTTCTTCCATGCCTTCATCCTTTGTTCTATTGCTTCCTCACATATCTCATCCCACCATTCGTGTTTCTTTCTCTTTTTCATTTTTGCGACTTCTTGAGCAGATCTTATCATTCCTTCTTTTATATCTTCCCATTTATCCGAACATATAACTATGTTTTGACAGAACTCTTCTCTTTTCTCTTTCAAGATGATTGCGTCTATCTTTTGAGTTTTCCTGTTTTGTACTTGTTTCTTTCTTTGTGGTATGAAATTTAATTTGATTGTCGATAAGTAGTGGTCAGTTACAATGTTTGCCCCTTTCCGAACTCTCACATTCATTATTTCTTTTTGATTATAGTGTGTGATGGCTATGTGATCTATCTGGAACTCTCCAATACTTGTGTTTGGTGATTTCCATGTTTTCTGTTTCTTAGGAGGTTTTTTGAAATTTGTAGACATTAATTTTAAGTTATGACCCTTGCATAGTTCTATTAATCTTTCTCCATTTCTGTTTGTCCTTTTGTGAGCCGGGTAGTTTCCCACTGTTTTTTTGTATTTTTTTTCTTGGCCTATTTGTGCATTGAAGTCCCCAAACAGTATTTTCACATTTGATGTTGGGATTTTAGAAAGTTCGTGGTCTAGAGATTCCCAATATGTATCTACTTTCTGAGGGTTTTTCTTATTGTCATTGTTGATGGGTGCGTGGCAATTAATAAGTGTATAGGTTTTATTTAGGGCGCGGAATGTGAGAAAAGACAATCGTTCATTAGGTGACTGGAAGTCGGTTATTGAGTTTACCCAGTTAGATTTCACGATGAAGCCTGTTCCAAGGTGGGGAAGGCCTCTTCCACATGGGTTCCAGCCTTTCTTTCCTTTAAATATCCTGTATCCTTCATAATCCATTAAATCTTCATCTGTAAATCTGGTTTCCTGCAGCGCACATATTTGGATTTTATATACCTTCAAGACTTTGGTGAGCTGCTTCAGTTTTCCCGGCTTCAAGAGCGAGTTAATATTTAGGGTTCCAAAGAAATGTACGTTGTTTTTCTTCAGTTTAAAGGATTTTGAATTTCTTGAACGACATGGTGCTTCAGGCTCTCCAGAATCCTTAGGCCTGATTGCGCTGCTGTTAGCGGCGGAGGATTGGTTACCTCCTGGAGTAGTTCTATCTAGAGAAATTGACATCATGCGTAGTTGTTTGAAATTCAGGGGGGAGATGGCTTTTTGGGCCATTCCGAGGTTAAAACTGGGATTGTAAGTTCCAGAGTGTGTGTTCAGCCGCTCCTAACATGGAGAACAGACGCTGTTTGTAGCCGCTCCTCTAGGAGTTCAGACGCTACATTTCGTTAGTTTTTGGTCCGCCCTGGGTATTTGATTTCCCCAGTACCACCTATATCTAGGAGGCATTCCCCTATCCGCCACCTGGGGAGGCGCCCGATGGGGGTACTAACAACCCCACACGGGATTTATCTCATTATACATTTCATCAATCTCTTCATCATCTGCGGAGCTGGTTGGCATATAAACTTGTACTACAGTGGTAGGTATGGGCTTTGTGTCTATCTTTGGTACAATAATGTGTTCACTATGCTCTTTGTAGTAGCTTACCCGTGCTCCTATTTTTTTTATTCATTATTAAACCTACTCCTGCAGTACCCTGTCCAGAAGTCTTGTTCATCCTGCCACCGAACTTCGATAGTTCCCACTACCATCTAACTTTAACCTATCCATTTCCCTTCATAAAGTTTCTAACCTACCTGCCCGATTAAGGGATTATTGAGACATACTCCTAATTTGCGTGGGCGTTGCCTATTAAAACAAAAGCGGGGAGAAATGTTGTGGATGTTGTTTGAGCGTTTACTGGATACAGGGACGAACCGATGCCTGGACAACCTGCAAATCGATCACGATGGAGGGTTTTGCTATAGGTATTTCAAGACCGTGATGCAGCTATATTGAACACCTCACTACTCAACATTCACCGACCTGAAGGCGAGTATCATGGAACGTCGGAACAGAACAATAAAAGGTCATATGTGGATGTATTTTAATCGTCGCGGCTCAAACAAATCGGCAGATAGCCTCCCAGAAATAACTGCTCAGTATAATCGAACAAGACATAGAACAATAAAAATGATGTTCGTGATAATGGACTAATAGATATGGAGTACTATAGCATTAAAATGTTGGATCCACGCAAACAGAAATTTAATGTAGCTGATTTGGTATGTATCTCAAAACACAAGACAGCATTTGAGGAATCGTACTTGTCAAACTGGTCAACAGAGATATTTCCAGTTTCAGTGGTGCAAAGAACGAATCCTGGAACTTTTATCTTGAAAGATAGTAAAGACGAAGAAATTTCAGATTGCTTTTGAACCGAGAAGCTCCAGAAAAGCCGTGAACTGGATGTGTTTCTCGTGAAGACAGTTATTAGGCGTCGGGAAAATAGATCGCTGGTGAAATGGCTTGGTTTTCCTGCAGAACAAAACAGTGGGATTGATGCTAACGGCTTGCTATATAATGAGGTGCCCAGTCCACAACCACCGCAGTAGCATAACATGGACGCTAGGAGACGCATTGGAGGAGTCGGTGGTATTCTAGACAAAGCGCCAGTGGAATTACACATTCCGGGGTATAACTGCTGTGGACCTGGAACAGAGTTTCAAAAAACGCTTGACACGAGGTGATAAGGGGATTAATCTGCTCGACGAAGTGTGTACGGAACACGACATTGCATAAGCTAAAAGTAAAGGTCTCTCAAGTCATGATATAACTGGTAGAATTTTAGTTGATACGGCTAAGGCGATATGCTGAAGAAAGGATATTGATATAGATCAATGCATTGCAGTATCTGCAGCTAATAAAACCATTAATGGGAAAATTAAGGTTGGTTTCTGGGCGATGAATTTCAAGTGAGTTATGACTGCTGCACATTGTGCACTGAGCAAGAAGAAGAAGAAGAAGAAGAAGAAGAAGGGTGCAAGGCAGAGGTGTTTCAAGACTGTATCCTGACAGCGAGGTATGCAGCTAAAAACGCTCTGATCCAGAAGGGTGCTGGAAGAAGAAGCAGAGGATCGGTTAAAGCACCTCTTTCTACCAAAACCCAAGATGTCTAGTGGTTTTCTTTCATTCCTCATCCAAGCCTACTCCGCTCTCTCGGCGGTAGGGTTTTTCGCTGGTGCTGCTGCAACTATTGCTTGAGCAGTCAAGAACGCGCAAAACTCCAAAGTGCGGTTAGAATAAGGAAGAAGACATAATCACATGACCGAATCCGCAGCCATCGGAAAAGGCCTATACTTGTACCGTATGAGAAAGGGGTTGGTCTATTCATAAATTAAAAGAAAAGGCCTTTAGCAGTCCTACCAGATCGGCCACTCACAAATACTGATCTCAAGTTTGTTAGAAAAAAATCCAACATTGCAAGATTCCGTGGTGTGTTTATGGGGGATGCAGTACCGAAGACTATGTGCAAACTGGTGAATGTGGTATTGTGAATTGAGATGTTGCTGGAGGTCCCGGCACTGACTGGGTGTCATATGTCATGACAAATGCAAAAACTATCTCCTATTTTGACTCATTTGGTGACATGCAACCGCCAGAAGATTTATAACGATACTGCACTCGTAGAAAACGTCTGTTCTACACTTTTCGGCGCTATCGCTGCTTTAATACACTTCTGTGGACTACTATGCATCAGACGATACTGCAGCGCCTCTGTTATTCTGATTATGATGCACACTGCAGTGTATGCTCTAGTTTTACATGGCCATTTGGTTAACTAGTGCCCGTTCACCGGTGTAATACAACGAGCTGTATAAATGAACAAGTGCTGCACCATACCAAAGGCGTTCCACAATGACATCTCAAAATTTGAACATCATTGCGGACGCTAAGGATCTCTATAATGATGTGCGTAGACAGTCCATATTTATAGATGTTGCATTCGTAGCGTATACAGCAGATGCCGGAATAATCGAGACATTCACATAAAACATTGAATCACCGAGGTCTTTCAAGGACGTGAAATGCCCTAAAACATGGACGAGTGCAAAGTGGTTAACACATTTCTACCATGGAATTCACTGGGGTGATCCTGGAATACTACATAAAGATATGGTCAGGTTGCTTTGGTGATTCGACCACACGGACACCGTCATTTAGGTGAAGGGGAAGAAGAAGATCTCGTGGATGCCTCCATTCTTCAAGGTAGCTGCTATTCAAGACCTGGAATTCTACCGGTGTCCCATTCTCCATCGATTCAAGAAGAAGATATGTGAAAATCGTGTTGTTGCCGGCCGGTGTGGCCGTGCGGTTCTAGGCGCTTCAGTCTGGAACCGCGTGACCGCTACGGTCGCAGGTTCGAATCCCGCCTCGGGCATGGATGTGTGTGATTTCCTTAGGTGAGTTAGGTTTAAGTAGTTCTAAGTTCTAGGGGACTGATGACCACAGATGTTAAGTCCCATAATGCTCAGAGCCATTTGAAGCCATTTGAAAATCGTGTTGATGTGTCGGCTTATGAAAATGCAAAATTACTTTCAAGTTGCATGAGAAATAAATGAAATTTTACCTCATAATATGTATATGATTTCCGTTCATCCTGCTCCTGCTCTGACAGTATACATCTTCGTCCAGATACTGTGTCTGTGGTTTTCTTCAAGCACACGACCCATAATTTTAGATATTTTTTTTAATATTTCTTTGGAAGGCAATGCGTCACGTGCCTCCTGCTCCCATAACCCAATTAGCGCTACACAATGAGCGTAATTCCATGCAACCATTCTATAAATTTTGTTATTCTCTGTATTAAACTTCACCTCATTAAAAAAGTATCCTGTACAGCCATTACATATTGTAAGGAATTTTTTCCGTTTATTCAGTTCACACAAATACAGTTCAGTTCTTGAAACAACAGTTCAGCTCTTGAGATACAATATAATTCTTGAGGTACATTTCGACTCTGCTATTCCAATGCAGAAATACTTTTAACCTATACACTACAACAGTAACACTGGTTGAGATTTCTTTTACATTTGTTTTTTTTTTCAGTAGTGCTGGATGAGAATGTTTATAATTTTTTTAGATATATAAATCTACGTTAAAAACAGACGCGGAGATACTTTTTTCCGCTGCTACAACTGAATTTCACTGTTCCGGTAGCATAGCTTTTATAATAATTCTGATGGACTGTGTACATTTAGAATATAATTTCAACAGTCCCAACAGCAAAGGATTTTACAAAAGTAATGATTCTGATGGACTATAAGCTGTGTGTGTGTGTGTGTGTGTGTGTGTGTGTGTGTGTGTGTGTGTGTGTGTGTGTGTAGAGTGAGGTAGCTAAGTCATAACACCCCTTGCATCTCCCTAACCGTAATAGATACAAAGATGCCATTTGGACAGTGAATTGCAGGGACAGATGCTACTTGAATACATCGCATTTAATGTTTGTGCTATTCTTTATTACAGAGATATGAGGCCATCTTTGGTTTTTTTTAAATGGAACCCTATGTTAAATTTCAGTGTAACTCGTATCGTGCTCGTCCTTCGAAGCGGCGTTGTCCAGTGCGACCTTTCCTGTTGTGTAGAGTATATGGTAAACGTCGCGAGTCCTTCCTTACACCAGTACGCCTATATACCCGACAACAGTAGTACATACTGGATATTTTGCCCAAAAATTAACTGATGATGTATGGAAAATATTATTCAGTTATTTGACAACTGTGATACCAAAATAGTAGACAACATACAGTATTAAAATGCTACAAGATGTTAATGCATTTTAAGTAACAGAAATACAAATGTAAATGAGGAGGCCCTTATTGGTCACAATAATTTCGTACATATTTGTTTTTTATTTGAAAATACTTACCATTGATCACAATACGAAGCAAATGCACACAAAGATGCAAAATACATACTGTACATGATACAAGACTTTACTGAAGCATGTGCTCATAATGCTTCCCCTCTGCTGCAATGCACATTTGTAGTCGCCTTTCGAATGATTTGTGAACGGCTGCGAGGGTGACACGTGAAATACCAGCTCACGCTTCGATGATATGTTGCTTTATATCGCCTGGCGTAGTTGGTATTTGAGTATATACTTCATGTTTGATTGCTCCCCACAGAAAAAAATCAAGAGGGGTGAAATCAGGAGACCGGGCTGGCCACTTCACTTCAGCACGTCGTCCTATCCAACAATCCGGGAACTTTTCATTTAACAGCTCCGTAGCCACACAGGAACAGTGAGCAGGACAGCCGTCATGTTGGAACCACATGCAATGACGGGTAGTTTGGGGTACCTCTTCCAGCAAAATGGGCAGAACGTTTCGCAGGAACTGTGCGTAGTTATTGCCATTTAGTATACCTGGAATGACGTACGACCCCACAATGACATTTCTGACGATGCCACACCACACGTCAACACTCTTTGGTTGCTGACGCTGTACCTGTCGAAGCCAATGAGGGTTCTCTATTGACCAGTAATCCATATTATGCAAATTCACATTACCGTGGTTGGTGAAAGTCGCTTCATCAGCGAAAAGCACTCGTTGATAAAACATTGCCGGCCGCGGTGGCCGTGCGGTTCTAGGCGCTGCAGTCCGGAACCGCGGGACTGCTACGGTCGCAGGTTCGAATCCTGCCTCGGGCATGGATGTGTGTGATGTCCTTAGGTTAGTTAGGTTTAAGTAGTTCTAAGTTCCAGGGGACTGATGACCTAAGATGTTAAGTCCCATAGTGCTGAGAGCCATTTGAACCATTTTTTTTTTGATAAAACATTGGATCATCTTGTAGGCGCTGCAGAGCAAACCGGAAAAATCCTGGCGCCGTTCAAAATCCATAGTGGAGAATGCTTGATGTAATTAGAGGTGAAACTAGTGAAATATATGCCGGTGCAATAGGCGTACAACACTTCTCTGACATACACCACTTTCCGAGGCGATACGTCACAACGAAACATTAGGGTCGTTATGCATCAACGCTAGAACGCTATCCTCATGTACCTCGCAAGTTGCAGTTTTCTGCCTTGTCCTCTGTATGACGTTCCATGATCCCGATTCAAGTAGTTTCTTGCAAATACGTGCAAGAAGCTGGCGCGTAGAACGCTCACGATCATGATACAGCTCTCCATATCGTTTTATTGCTCTAACAGCATTTCTTCTGCTTTCACCATACACTAGAAGCATATCTAACTTGTCTTCTCCAAGAAACTGTGACGGAAATGCGATGTCTCATTACCCCAGCAGCACATTTATACCCTTCTCTCCACCTACCTCGTGCGTCACCTTGAGGCGTTATCGAGAAGCAGGAAAACAATGCCTTCCCTGTTAAGTTCCTCAGTGGTCAACAGAAAGGTCGCATTGGACAACGCCACTTCGAAGGACGAATACGATACGATAACGTATCTACGTCCCAAAACTATTCGCCTAAATATTATAATATACACATATTTGAAACCGACTTTTTAAGCCCATCATGTTACGCTAAAATTTAACATAGGGTTCCATTTAAAAAATCCAAAGATGGCCTCATATCTCTGTAATAAAAAATAGCACAAACATGAAATCTGATGTATTCAAGCAGCCCCTGTCCCTGCAGTTCACTGCCCAAACGGCTTCTTTGTATCTATTCCGGATGGGGAGATACAGGGGGTGTTATGACTTAGCTGCCTCACCCTGTATATATATTCTGTTTTATTGACAACACGCACATAGTATGTAGATATATATTTACAGGGTACATTGCGTATGGATGAAAGAAATACAATTGTTCTTTCTGTTTATACTTTCTAATTATACTTTTTAATAAGTATAAGTATATATTTTTTTACTTATGTTTTTTTTATTTTTTTTCCACACACTCACGCCATAGGTCAAACGGATATCAACAGCGTTTTTTTAAATAGGAACCTCCATTTCTTTTACATATTCGTGTAGTACGTAAAGAAATATGAAAGTTTTAGTTGGACCACTTTTTTCACTTTGTGATAGATGGCGCGGTAATAGTCACAAGCACATGGCTCACAATTTTAGACGAACAGTTGGTAACAGGTAGGTTTTTTAAAATAAAATACGAAGCGTAGGTACGTCTGAACATTTTACTTAGGTTGTTCCAATGTGATACATGTACCTTTGTGAACTTATCATTTCTGAGAACGCATGATGTTACAACGTGATTATCTGTAAATACCACATTAATACAACAAATAGGCAAAATGATGTCCGTCAACCTCAATGCATTTGACAGTACGCGTAACGACATTCTTCTCACCAGCGAAAGTAAATAAGCTGTCTGATTTACTGCCTGGTAGTACAAGAATTAATTCCATTTTGTAGGCCTAAACTTGGTGTAAGACACAGTGGAACCTCCAATTAAATATTTCCACATCTAAATCTTTTTATGGTCCTTATCAAATTTTACAATGGTATATCCAAGTTTAAAATGTATAAAAGGTGTTGGCATTTCAGTCGGACACTATGTTGTTAGTGGCCATCATCTGTCATCACCTGACTTACACTATGTGATCATAAGTATTCAGAAACACCCACAAAAACATATGTATTTCATATTAGGCTCATTCTGCTGCCATCTACTGCCAGGTACTCCATATCAACGATCTCAGTAGTTTTCAGAATGAGATTTTCACTCTGCAGCGGAGTGTGCGCTGATATGAAACTTTCTGGCAGATTAACCAGACAGTGACTCGAACTTGGGACCTTTAAATTTCGCGGGTAAGTGCTCTACCATCTTAGCTACCCAAGCACGACTCACGCCCCGTCCTCACAGCTGTATATCTGCCAGTACCTCATGTCCTACTTTCCAAACTTCACAGAAGCTCTCCTGCGGGATGAGATACTGGCGGAAATAAAGCTGTGAGGACAGGGCGTGAGTTCTGCTTGGGTAGCTCAGGTGGTAGAGCACTTGCCCGAGACAGGGAAAAGACCCGAGTTCGAGTCTCGATCCGGCACACAGTTTTAATCTGCCAGGAAGTTTCGATCTCAGTAGTCATTAGACATCATGAGAGAGCAGAATGGGACGCTCCACAGAACTCACAGACTTCGAACGTGGTCACGTAATTGGGTACCACTAGTTTCATACGTCTGTACTCAAGATTTCCACACTCTTAAACATCACTAGGTCCACTGTTTCCGATGTGATAGTGAAGTGGAAACGTGAAGGGACACGTACAGCACAAAGGCGTACAGGCCGACCTCGCCTGTTGACTGACAGAGACCGCCAACAGTTGAAGAGCGTCGTAATGTGTAGTAGGCAGACTTCTATCCAAACCATCACACAGGACTTCCAAACCGCATCAGAATCCACTGCAATTACTGTGATAGTTAAGCGGGAGGTGAGAAAACTAGGATATCATGGTCCAGTGGCTCCTCATAAGCCACACATCACGCCGGTTAACGCCAAACGACGCCTCGCTTGGTGTAAGGAGCGTAAACATTAGACGATTGAACAGTGGAAAAGCTTTGTGTGGAGTGCAGACTCACGGTAGACAATGTGACGATCCGATGTCAGGGTGTGGGTATGGCGAATGTCCGATGAACGTCATCTGCCAGCGTGTGCAGTGCCAACAATAAAATTCAGAGGCGGTGGTGTTATGGTGTGGTCGCGTTTTTCATGGCGGGGGCTTGTACCCATTGTTGTTTTGCGTGGCACTATCACAGCACACACCTACATTGATGTTTTAAGCATCTTCTTGCTTCCCATTGTTCAAGAGCAATTCGGGGGTGGCAATTGCATCTTTCAACGTGATCGAGTACCTTTCCATAATACACAGCCTGTGGCGGAGTGGTTACAATACAATAACCTCCCTGTAATGGACTAGGCTGCAAAGAGTCCTGACCTGAATCTTATAGAATACCTTTGGGATGCTTTGGAACGCCGATTTCGTGCCAGAGCTCCCCTACCGACAACGATACCTTTTCTCAGTGCAGTCCTCCGTGAAGAATGGGCTGCCATTCCCCAAGCAACCTTCCAGCACATGACTGAACCTATGCCTGTGTTCGTTATTAAAGGTACACACAGATAACTTATTGGCTTTACATAAATAAATGGCTCTGAACACTATGGGACTTAACATCTGAGGTCATCAGTCCTCTAGAACTTAGAACTACTTAAACCTAACTAACCTAAAGACATCAAACACATCCATGCCCGAGGCAGGATTCGAAGCTGCGACCGTAGCGGTCTCGCGGTTCCAGACTGACGCGCCTAGAACCGCTTGGCCACACCGGCCGGCCCATAAATATATAATAGGTCAGTCAACAAGCGTAGTTCGGCTCTTCTATCACTTACACAGTTCATAAAACAAAACAAAAAAATGCTTCAATAAGATAGCAAGACAAAAATTATTATCAGAATATTGTACGCGGTGATGCAGTTGCTTCTTCTCATATGTACCCCAAGTAATATTTCGATCACGAGGTCATGAAGGACGCAAGTACTGCGGCCGAAAGGTAGTCTGTCGCATCTTGACAAGTGGTTCGTCTGTGAAGAGGGATGATGACTCTCCCATTCCCACACAATTCGCTTTAGTGATTGAGTGTGTCAATCTATTTGTAAAGAGAGATTTTGTGCGTGAGTGTATGCAGAACAACTGCATGTACCGTTTGTCGTAGGTGTGTGTGTGTGTGTGTGTGTGTGTGTGTGTGTGTGTGTGTGTGTGTGTGTGTGTGTGTGCATCTGTTTATGCGTGATTGATTGCACACATTGCACACTATGTGTGTGTGTATATATGTATTGTGTGTACATGTACTGTGGCACACCATGCGTGTGTGTATGTGGGTGTGTTTTTTCTTCACCTGCCGCTACTAGTCCACCCATTTCCCATGCAAGCTAAGCGTTATGATGTAAAAACTATACATAGAGAGAAGGAAAAATATAGCTATAGAATAATACACTGGGAATCGTACTGTACGTGGATTATTATGGGTTTTCGTGTAAATAAAACCTCATTGTATTAGCTAACATTGACAATGTATATATTCATCTTTAAAGCACAAAAATAGTTTGTTCACATAAAGTAATTTATTCTTAATAAATCATTAGTTATTTTGTTATATCGTTGCTATTATTTAAAAAAGAAACTGATCCATTCACTGCAGAACAAATGACTAGACCCATGTAGTTGCTCAAATTGATGGAGTTGGAATTATTCTGTTAAAACAAATTGTATGCGTTGAAACACCAAGATCTATACTTAACATTATGCAGCTAATTACTTGCATTGTGCAGTTACATCTACACTGCATGAATATGCGTCTCCAGGATAGGACGAATTTACTTATCGGTTTACAGTAGGCTGATACCCATCTACTTTAAGTGTTCGGCTTTTGGCACTATGGTCTATCCTATCTATTTGCAAATTCCACCGATTCCCAACTTCTTTTACGGCAAACTTGTAAATTTTAATGGACAATTTGCGATATCCTTCCAGTCATCAGATAATCGAACCCAGTTGCAAAATGATTTGAACACGATGTCTGTATGGTGTGAAAAGTGGAAACTGACTCTAAATAATGAAAACTGTGAAGTCATCCACATTAGTACTACAAGCAATCCGCTAAACTTTGGTTACACGATAAATAACACAAATCTGAATACTACAAAATCAACTAAATACTTGAGGGGTTACAGTTACGAATAACTTAAATTGGAATGAACACATAGATAACGTTGTATGAAAGCAAACCATAGACTGTAATTTACTGGCAGAACGCTTAGAAAATGGAACAGGTCTACTAAAGGGACTGCTTACACTACGCTTGTCAGTCCTCTACTAGAGTATTACCGTGCGGTGTTGGATGTGCGTGTGATGCGATTGACGGAGGATCTTGAAAAAGCACAAAGAAGGGCAGCCTGTTTTGTATTATCGCGGAACAGGTGGCAGAGTGCGACGTATATGATACGCGAACTGGGGTCGCAGTCATTACAACATAAGCGTTTTTCGACGTTGCAGGATCTTCTCATGAAATTTAGATCATGATATTTCTCTCCAAAGTGTGACAATATTTTTTCTGCCACCCGCCTATGTAGGGAATAATGTTCATAGTAACACAATACGAGAAATCACAGCTCGCACGGAAATATTTATGTGTTTGTTTTTCCAGCGTGCTGATCAAGAGCGGAACGTTTGAGAAATAGCTTGAAGGTGATTCGATGAACCTTTTGCGAGGCACTTAATTTTGAGTTGCAGAGTAATCACGTAAATGTAAATGTAGATACACCTTCAGCAAGACACTGCTTCGCCCATAGCTCCTAACTTGTATCAGAATGGTTTAAGATACGCTATATGGGTATGAGGGACCTTGTACACCCCTCCGCCTAGCTTGTATGACGTCATTCCTATTGTCTACATCTGAGACACCGCTTAACAAGACGAGCGCGCCATGGGTCAAGCGCCAATCCCTTTCCGTGAGTAGTGGGTGACTGTTGAGCCCGAATCGAGGGACTTCCTAAGCCTCTTTCTCCCTTTTGGAATCCTCACCACAAAGCGTCTACATCGATGTCAAGGTGTATCAGACAGCTGGTAAAGTGTCACTAATTCATTTGCTCACAAGGAAAAAATTCTAATGGTATTTACAGTGCTGTCTTGACGCCCAGATGTCTCTGTTTGTGTAACCTTCGGTATAACTAATGGCCTTTCACTCGAAACCAAACATTAAGGCAGAAAAAATCCAAATTATGTTGGATCAGTCCTACCATTCAGCGAAATAATAAAATAATAACCAGCATTTAATGCACATTGTAAGAGGAAGTGCCCAGGCAGCCTTTAGTTCTTCGTGGTATCATGTCTTACGTCGCCTTAATCGTGTTGTAATAGCTGATGGTAAAAGCTTTTTGTCTGTTGCTGTGGTTCGATGTGAGACACCATTGTCTGATATTGTAAGGAGTTTTGGAAAAATACCTAGGCGATTCGATCCTGGTGTGTCTCACCTTCCTCTCTTGCAAGCTAGCGCGCAGCACATTGAGGTATGCGAGTAGGTTGTATTTCTACATTAAATGCTAAAGGTAATTTTATTATTAACATTACAGTTCTAGGAAATGTAACAAAGTTTCTTACTGTTGATGATTTGAATGGATGCAGTAATGGGAGATAAACAGAGCTGGGCAAAGAGCTCTTCATGTGGCCATGTTATGTATTTATAATCTTCCAGTTTGCAAGAGTAGCTACACTAGTTGGCTGGTGCCCTTCCACTTACGATTTGCCTTTCACTGAGCCACTGTGACCTAACTACCAAAGCTGCGTCTCACTGATCTCTCACTGAGGTATCTGCGTTAAATTATCACGTCGCATTAGCCTTTGTGGCTTCTCGATTTCCTGTGTGAATAGTTGTTAGTTCTCGCTAATCACGGTCGTGATGCGGAAGGTAATGCTTTCAGTACGCATCCCTTTGATTACCAGGGAGCGTTAAATCCAACTAAGCTTCACAAACGAATGTCGCATTAGTGGGGAAACTAACACAATGCTTTCGATAACGTTTATACCTACTGCTCGAACCATGAAAATGAACCAGGTCTGTAGACTGAATCCGCTAATTTATAATTGTTGAGAGTGATTTACAGCTGAAAATCGAGCGTTGCAAAGCATTGGTTAAGATATTCGACGGATCACACAGTTTCACGTTTGCAGTGGTTTCCCTAACTCAATGAACACACGTTTCCTTTTTAATGAAGAAGTACAATTCAGCGGCCAGTCTGCTCATTTAATCTGAACCCACTTGATCTCTTGTTGTGGCATAATGCGAAAGGTTTTGTGTACGAGATGAAATGAATTTCGCTACGACAAAGGTTTTTAGGATCTGGTACAGATTGTGGAGTTCGAAGAAAAATTATTACAGTTTTATTTAAGACTGTCTGCAGATCACCATATTTCGTTTAATATCCTCATATCTCCTTACAACTTTTGACTGAGTCTTTTCGCGGCCAGCAGTATGTTTATAAAATCGACACATCATCTCTGAAAGTTGGTATTTTACTCGTGTCGGAAGCCGTACAAAACTCCATATTATACAAATGTGACTGCTAAAATAACAATTTACAAAATTTGCAACTAACAAAGTTTACATAACTGAACATAAGCTATTACTGCATAGCTCAGGGCAGAATGGACTGTGGCACAGTAATCCATTCCCTTTTCTCCTCCGGAGTTGAACGGTGTCCGTCCTTTGGAATATTCCCACTTGACAAAGCTGTCCATGGATTTACCAATTACCTAATGTTAGGCTGATGAATGACCTCCAGGTGGACCAATCTAAAGTATCCCCAGGCGGTAGACACTCAGCAGGTTTCATCCACGTTTGAAGCTACATACGATATTGCAGTGCCTGTGTTGTTTGAAGTGCGATGCGATGTTCCTTCGGACATGCACGCGTGTCAAAGGAACAGGCACTGCGAAGATTATAACCGTTATGATACACATGAAATGTGTTCATAGTTGCAATATGGACAACCATCAGCTGTATACGAGGATGACGACAATGAACATTTGTGCCAAAACGAGACTCGAACCCAGATTTCTCGCTTATAGTGAGCGGTCACCTTACCATTAGGCTATCCGTGCACCCTAACTTCCATATATCGTCAACCATGTGTCTACAACCTGTACTCATATGTATAATCGCCTGAAGTGTAGACATTTTAATTCATAGTCGCTTACCTGTTGTCGGTGGATAAATAAGATATTCGAGTGCCTATGTTGTTATGAAATACGATACAATGTTCCTTCGGACATTGATGCGTTGTCGTCATTCCATTATACAGCTGACGGTCGTCCATATTCGTAACCGCGAATAAAGTTCATATATACGTTTGAAGTTGGTTTTATTTAACTGCCCACAGTTGTTCTCTGGCAGCTTGTGACACATTGTTAGTCCTGGTGTTGAACTAAAGAAACTTCTTCTCGTGTGAATTTAGTTCGTGGTGCTTAATACCCATGGAGTGGGTATAAATGATTTAGTTCAATCTCTTTTTTCTTCTTTTAGTGTCTGCAGTTACTTACGATCTATATCAGATGAAGCAATACATGCCAAGCAATAAACCTTTTCAGCTGGCGCCAGTTTCTGACGTCCATTTGTCAGTCTTGCACTTTCATTGAATGTGACGTCCACTTGCTTTGTATAATCTGCTTAGGCCCACAGTGCGCGCCTACTCCCCTGCAGAGAAACAGAGTCCTGTGGCAGAGGTTGTAATGACTTGAGGTTGATCTCCCCGTTACTGCCAGTGAGTTTCCAGATGAAGTTATTTTGGGCTGACAGTTTCAGCTTGCATCTGAGACAGTGCTCGTGATATGTTAAAGACATGTCTAAACTGATATCAAAGTATTTAGGCGTAAAACAGTGTCTCAGCTCGGTGCCCTCCAAATTAACTCTTAGTCTTCTAGGTATTTGTCTGTTGGTTTCGGAAAAGGAAAGCACTGAGCTGTGCTTTCTGATGACTAGGTTTCAGGTGTTTCTTACCATAATAATCACTAAAAGTCTTTAGTATTGTTGTTAGAATTATTTCTACTGCCTCATTCTTCCTTGTTTAGGTTGCTAAGACAAGGTAATCGGCAAATATGAAGCTTTTGCACTTGTTAATCTTTGGTGTGCATCTTCATGTTTTCGCACAGCGTGCTCAGTTAAATTGCGCGTGTGCAGCCGCATAAATTACAATCCTTCTTCTAATATTCTGGCTGTATATCGTTCAGCCATCTTCATAGTACGAGGTGCATTCAAGATCTAAGGCCTCCGATTTTTTTTCTCCGGACTGGAAAGAGATAGAAACATGCACATTGTTTTAAAATGAGGCCGCGTTCATTGTCAATACGTCCCAGAGATGGCAGCACCGTACGGCAGATGGAATTTTACCGCCAGCGGCGAGAATGAGAACTGTTTTAAATACTTAAAATGGCGACGTTTTCCTTACTTGAACAGCGTGGAATCATTATTTTCTGAATTTGTGTGGTGTGAAACCAATTGAAATTCATCAACAGTTGAAGGTGACATGTGGTGATGGAGTTATGGATGTGTCGAAAGTGCGTTCGTGGGTGCGACAGTTAAATGAAGGCAGAACATTGTGTGACAACAAACCGAAACAACCCCGGGCTCGCACAAGCCGGTCTGACGACATGATCGAGAAAGTGGAGAGAATTGTTTTGAGGGATCGCCGAATGACTGTTGAACAGATCGCCTCCAGAGTTGGCATTTCTGTGGGTTCTGTGCACACAATCCTGCATGACGACCTGAAAATGCGAAAAGTGTCATCCAGGTGGGTGCCACGAATGCTGACGGACGACCACATGGCTGCCCGTGTGGCATGTTGCCAAGCAATGTTGACGCGCAACGACAGCATGAATGGGACTTTCTTTTCGTCGGTTGTGACAATGGATGGGATGTGGATGCCATTTTTCAATCCAGAAACAAAGCGCCAGTCAGGCCAATGGAAGCACACAGATTGACCGCCACCAAAAAAATTTCGGGTAACCGCCAGTGCTGAAAAAATGATGGTGTCCATGTTCTAGGACAGCGAGGGCGTGATCCTTACCCATTGCGTTCCAAAGGGCAATACGGTAACAGGTGCATCCTACGAAAATGTTTTGAAGAGCAAATTACTTCCTGCACTGCAACAAAAACGTCCGAGAAGGGCTGTGCGTGTGCTGTTTCACCAAGACAACGCACCCGCACATCGAGCTAACATTACGCAACAGTTTCTTCGTGATAACAACTTTGAAGTGATTCCTCATGCTCCCTACTCACTTGACCTGGCTCCTAGTGACTTTTGGCTTTTTCCAACAATGAAAGACACTCTCCGTGGCCGCACATTCACCAGCCGTGCTGCTATTGCCTCAGCGATTTTCCAGTGGTCAAAACAGACTCCTAAAGAAGCCTTCGCCGCTGCCATGGAATCATGGCGTCAGCGTTGTGAAAAATGTGTACGTCTGCAGGGCGATTACGTCGAGAAGTAACGCCAGTTACATCGATTTCGGATGAGTAGTTAATTAGAAAAAAAATCGGAGGCCTTAGAACTTGAATGCACCTCGTATACCGAACACTGACGCCCCAGCACACGCTCCATCGTTTTACACTCAACGACCGCGCCATCACGCATGCCGCCACAGCACAGAGCATAGAATTTGAGTCTATGCTCTGTGGGCCGCAGTTACAAAAGCGCTAGAGACGTTGATCGGCAGCAAAGAAGTACAAAATGCATGAATTACATCAATGGCAACGAAGTCGACCCACGCTAGGATAGCGATATGTCACGGTGGGATGCAGTGTAGCGACGTCTTTGTAAGTTTATTACAGAGAGCGATGAATTCCATTACTTAGCCAAGCTGAAGCCGCTATCTCTATTGATTAAATCGGTAGCTAAGAGAATTTCAAGTGTCTCTTACACCACCGAGTTCCTAAAATTGATGAAAATCTAAACTGGACTGAGCACTTAACTGCAACGTGCAAGCAGGCATCAGCACCTCTCCATGCCCTACAAAAATATAAAAAGTTTACCCTCTTGAACTAAAAAAGAAACCTGTACAAACACTTATACTTTCAATTACTGATTACGACGGTGTCATCCTGCAAGGTCATTCTCAGGAAAGCTAGGGGCCCCTGGAACTATTTATGATTGCCTGTGTTCATCATATCTCTGATGTTCAACTCTTTCATTATATTTCTGATCATATTTCACTGATATATGCAGCTGTATCTTGACTGTGTGGAGACAAGCACAAAGATTTCCATACCCTCTGTCTTCCCAACTGTCTTATCAATTAACGCCGTCCCGCATATGTCTCTTAGACCTTAACGCTCTTGTCTGAATAACATGGCAGAAACACCCGCTCCCAACGGAGCAAAATCCTTTCTGCCCCACTTCATCATTCGGCCACTTTCTCGAAGTCATTCTCAACAGCAGAGACCCGACTCTGGAATAACCTCCCGCACTCTAATAGAGAATAGAATAACATCTCCAGCTGAAGAAGACAGTTAATGGAATAGCTACGAAAGCAACAATAAAGATTACCATTGTCTCTGTACGCACACATTATGCTTGTACATCCCTCTTTCCACCCTGGTCTTCATCGTTTCCAAGTATACTTAACCGATGGGGACTTCTTACATTTACTTTCCCAGAGCTTGCTGTATCAGAAAAAACCTATTTCGTGCACCTATAAATTCTTTTCATATCTGACACTATCATCTTTGTTATCACTGTCATTATTAATATTGTTATTATTATTAAAACCCACCACTAATAGTGGCAGCATCTGCAGTAGTACAAGCAGTGCTAGTATTAACCTTGTTACGTCTTAGTCGGCATTATTTATTCACACTGTCATTTCAGACGTTCGAATCACTTTAAAACAATTTGCAATTTTGAAAACGTTATTTCTTAGGTGCCTATGATGTAAGAAACAATGGTGAAACGATGGTCCCATATAAGAGAGGGCCTGATGTCCCTAATCAGATCTGGTTATACTCTACTGCCCGTTAAAATTGCTACACCACGAAGATGTGCTACAGAAGCGAAATTTAACCGACAGGAAGAAGATACTGTGATATGCAAATGATTAGCTTTTCAGAGCATTCATACAAGGTTGGCGCCAATGGCGACACCTGAAACGTGCTGACATGAGGAAGGTTTCCAACCGATCTCTCATACACAAACAGCAGTTGACCGGCGTTGCCTGGTGAAACGTTGTTGTGATGCCTATTGTAAGGAGGAGAAATGCGTACCACCACGTTTCCGACTTTGATAAAGGTCGGACTGTAGCCTATCGCGATTGCGGTTTATCGTACCACGACATTGCTGCTCGCGTTGGTCGAGATCCAATGACTGTAGCAGAATATGGAATCGGTGTGTTCAGTTGGGTAATACGGAACGCCGAGCTGGATCCCAATGGCCTCGTATCACTAGCAGTCTAGATGACAGGCATCTTATCCTCATGGCTGTAGCGGTTCGTGCAGGGACGTCTCGATCCCTGAGTCAACAGATGGGGACGTTTCAAGACAACAAGCATCTGCACGAACAGTTCGACGGAGTTTGCAGTAGCATGGTCTATCAGCTCGGAGACCATGGCTGCGGTTACCCTTGACGTTGCATCACAGACAGGAGGCCTGCGATGGTGTACTCAACGACGAACCAGGATGCACGAATGGCATTTTTTCGGATGAATCCAGGTTCTGTTTACAGCATCATGATGGTCGCGTCCGTCTGACTCATCACAACACGCTTGTCACTACTCTTGAAGAACTGTGGTATCGTGTTGAAGCTGCATGGGCAGCTGTACCTGTACGCGCCATCCAAGCTCTGTTTGACTCAATGCCCAGGCGTATCAAGGCCGTTATTACGGCCAAAGGTGGTTGTTCTGGGTACTGATTTCTATGGATCTATGCACCCAAATCGCGTGAAAATGTAATAACATGTCAGTTCTAGTATAATATATTTCTCCAATGAATACCCGTTTATCATCTGCATTTCTTCTTGGTGTAGTAATTTTAATGGCCAGTAGTGTATACAAAAATAAAAAATAAAAAGTGAAATGACGCTAAAAGTTCGAAGTTTTTCTACCACATAAGAGTCACTAGTGCCAAAACAGTCCTCTACCACAGCCGGTTTGCTGAGCTGTAAGAGCGAACTGTACCAGCCATGTTCCGTATATCTTCCATGGACTGTACGAGTCGTCTGTCAGATGCATGAAAGGGGATATTCTCGGGGGATCGTGTGAACTCGAGCATTGTGTAACGTCAAGTAACCTTTACAAAACCAGAGAGTGCTGCTGTCTTAGATGGACGAAAAACCATTGTTACTGTGTGCGTGCTGAGGATCCGTCCTGTTTTCCCACACAGGACAGGAAAGCCATGGATTTAATACTTTCTGTGTGTTCTTCTGTATTCCTTATGGCCAACCCTGGTTTCATTTATAGCAACCAATGTATCTGCCGTGGATAATACCCATTAGCTTCAAAAGCTCTCTTTAAGCTCAGGAGCAGATTTCTGTCATCAGAAATGATATGTGCTGTGTGAACGAAAGTTCTGAGAACACACACCGTCAGGAAAGGATGGTGGCAGCTCATTGCACGTTGACATAAATTTGTATGTGTTGGTTTCCGATATTCTGCGTGTCCCAAAGTCTCGTCATCTTTGTGTCAAACCAAAACATCAGTCAAATCAGAGTTGGTTCGTTATGTGGCCACTTTGTGACAGGCTGGAGAGGTAAGACACCTTGAGACGTCTTCATAGCAGGAAACTGTTATTCGATGCTCCGTCATTAATATGACAGGGATAGTGGGATAATGTCTTTTTTGGCGCATTGTTATTGCGGGTTGCGTACATTCAGGGGCAAGCATACATTCAGGGTAAAACTTGATTAATTTATGACCAACTCCTCCTCCTCCTCCTCCTCCTCCTCCTCCCCTTTACCTATTGTTCTGCTGATTGATTTATCACCCCCTGCGAATAATTTGACCTTTTGAGGATGACCACACCCCTCCCCCTCCCCCTCCACCACCCCAAACCCTCCGTGAAGTCCCCTCTCCGATACAAGCACACCTTTTATCCTAAACCAATTGATGAATTAATTAAATTGATTAATTAATCACCCCATCACCCTCTGGGAAATCCTCACCCCTCCATCCCCCCTCCCTACTGCCACCAATAACAGCATGTTTTTAGGATTTTGCACACATCTGAATGAGAGAGCGATTGCTCTCTTTCTTTGTCATGCTTGCCCTCTGGGAAATCTCCAGCCTTTCTCCCTCCTGGAAACCCTGTGCCAGTTTTGATATCGAATTAAGTTACCAATTAATTAAAATTATCGAAAAATGGCAGGAAATAGCACAATTGAGGTACCCTCCGTCTCCTTATCCTATTGTGCCACTTTGGGTATTCTCTCGTTGAACACGGCCTGCTTCAAGTAAGGCCTGTGTTATTCAAATAGCCCCCTTCTCATTCTCCGAATCTGTCAAGACATTTAGATCGAGTGCAGATGTTGTGAGAAACGTTGAAACCAGTTAGTGAATGTCCTAATGAGGATGGATAAAACATCTAATGTCAGTGGTCAAAAACTGTACATGGTGGACATGCAGCCTGTAACTTTAAATGACTTTAAATGAAAAACTAATACAGATAAGCGATAGGGAATTTGAAAACACTGCAGATCTACTGAACCTCATTTTCCTAAACCTTTAAAAAAAGGAAAATTTTCACCCAAAGATCTGGAGATGTATGGCGAAATTCTACAATATTCTGGTTTACGCAGAAACCAATGCAGTGCGAAATACAGAGACATTATAAAATTATTATTATTAGACGTTCGCTATAGCAGTGGTGATGACGTTGACATTCAGCACAAAAGTCAGCAGGCAGCCCCCTCATTATATATACCGACAACCCATATGAGATAATAAATAGACTATAACTGCCCATGGCATCAACTGCTGCAGGCAATTCTATTTATTCGAATGATGTTTTCTCATTAATATCAGAGCTTAGAGACAGAGTTATAATCAAATGGAAATGGAGACGGTAGTTCGAGAACCGCACAAACCAGCACGCAAAACATACCCTCACAGGCGCATTATGATTAAAGGTTTGGATGGCATATGGCATGCTGCTCTTTAGATAGGAGGGAACATTCACATGAGAATAATGGATTCAAATATATTTTAACGCCTACTGATACAAAACCAAAATTTCCCTAGGCATTACCTCTTAAAACAAAAACGGGGAAGGTGTTCGAACATTTGCTACAGACAATGACGAATCGATGCCCAGCCAACCTCCAAACTGATCACAGTGGAGAGTTTTACAGATAGTATTTCAGAACCGTGATGCAGCAATATGGAGTAGATCACCACCCAGCCTTCACCCACCACAAGGCAAGTGTCGCGGAACGTCTGAAAAGAACAATTAAATGTCAAGTGTGGATGCGTTTTAATCTTCGCAGCTCATAGAAATGGTTACAAACTCTCCCACAAATATTGGCACAGTATAACTGAACCAAACATAACACAATAAAAATGAGAGCAATCGATGATCATGATAATGGACTCATGGACAAAGTGTACTATTGTATTAAAATGTTCGATGCATGTAAGCAGTAGTTTAATGTGGGTGATTTAGTACATATCTCAAATCGTAAGACAGCATTTGAGGGGTCATACTTCCGAAACTGGTCGAGTGAGATTTTCACAGCATCCAAAGTGCAGAGAAAAATCCCAAAACTTACATCTCAAACGATAGCAGTTGTATTGAAATTTAAGGATGCTTTTACATCGAGGAAGTGCAGAAGAGCTCAGAACCACAGGCGTTTCTCATAGAATGTGTCATAAGTTTTCGAGAGAATAGAACAACAGTTAAATGGCTTGGTTTTGCTGCAACCCAAAACAGCTAGATTGACAGTGACGATCTGCTATATAATGTTCATCGAGCACAACCAGCACTGTAGTAAAACATGCGTGATAGGAGATGTATTACATGAGGTGGTGGTATTCTCGAGAAACTTTCCATCAGATTGCACATTCTGAGATATAATTACTGTGGACCTGGTACAAATCTTCAAAAACGTTTGGTTCGTGGTGGCAAAGCGATTAAGCTGCTAGATGAGGTCTGTTTGGAACATGACATTGTATATGCAGACCGTAAGACTCTCCCAGGACGTCACGCTGCAGGTCGATATTTAGCTGATAAAGCCAAGGCAATACGTGTGGGTAAGGATATTGGTATAGGACACCGCACTTCTGCATTTGTAGTGGATAAAACAATGTGTGGTAAAATGAAGTTGGGTTGGGAGTGAATTTCAAGCATGTTATGAACGCTGCAGGTCGTACACTGAAGAAGAAGATTACAATGATGAAGAAGAGGGGCTGTTTAAAGAACTGTTTCGTGACAGAGATGTATGCAGTTGAAAGTGCTCTGAAGCATAATGGACTGGTTAAAGCACGCAGGGTTCAGCTGATACCCAAGATATCAGGTGCAATTATCCAATTCCTCACTCGTGCCCTCACAGGTCTCTCAGCTATGGTTCCACTGGCTGGTAGTGCTGCCGCTATTGCAAGAACAGTCAAGGAAGCACAGAATTCCCAGGCCCAGCTACAGGCAGCTAGAAGACGTTAACTGCATGATGGAAAGCAGCAGCTTCCATACGAAAAAGAACCAGAACTCTTTACAAATACACACATCAACGAACGTTTTGCATCACCCCGGTTCCCAGAACTCCTGGAAACAGACGTTGACTGTACATATTGTATCACACACAGTCCCTTTGACTGTTCAGAGATGTCATGAAATCCGCCCAAGGATTTGAACAACCATGTCACTGCGCCGACGTGGACTCTTCGAGTATTTGCTGCAATATATAATTGTAAAAAGCGTTGTTATTAAGCTGTTTTTAAACGTTTACAGTTCTTATAAATATAATCTAAATGTTGTTAAATTAGTGGAAGTATTAGTGAAGTATAAAATAATATTAAACGGGGTATCAAGAGTATTTACCTTCTCGCGCCTATGGCACGGATTTTAGGCTTAATTTCACGCGCGCGTATCGTAAGTAAACAGTGACTTAAACTTATATGTAATCATCAGTTTTTTTATTCAGTACTCTTTCAATTTACTTATATCTGGCTGAATAGCTCGTAGGGTCCTTTGTTTGCGTTTTAGCCAGTACTTAAATCAGTTTATACGGTTACTGTTTTTACCATGAGTGAGAAGTGTGTGACATGCCGTAGGATCATTAGTTCCGGGGTGTGGTGTGATGGGTGCTGTAGTTTCTTTCATTGGGGCGAATGTAGTGGCGTGGAAAATGGGTACATGAATGATGCTCACCAGTGGTATTGTAGGATCTGCAGTAGAGATAGGAAAATACTGGACCGGGAAGGGAAACCTGCAGCTCTTCAAGCTGACTTAGACAAGGCAAGGGAGGATCTGGACAGGTTAAAGAGGGAGAAGAGTGAACAGATGTGGGAAGTGGCAACAGATAGTAGGGGGAATAGGCAAAGGAGAGCATCAGACAGCTTTGTCATAAATCTTGAAAATAGATTTGACCTGTTGCCTCAGTCATAATCGGATGAGCCTCATGTAGCTGAAGCTGTAGAAATGGCACAACAAGCTTTCAAGTACTTGAAAAAGGTAGGGAAATTTGTAAAGAGAAAGATAGTTCTGTTGCTAGGTAGCTCCAATGGTAGAGTTGTGGGCCAACTACTGCAGGAAAATCTAGGTCCAGAGTACCAGGTCACAAACTTTTTCAAGCCTAGTGCAGATCTGGGTCAGGTAACAGAGGATTTAGGTTCTTTATGCAAGGATTGCACAAAGGAGGATGCCGTGGTTATAGTGGGTGGTCAGAGACTCTGAATATTCCACAAAGAGTGACCTGGTGAAGATAGCATTAGCAACGAAGCATACGAGTGAGGGATTTGTGTCTGTGATGAGACGCCATGATCGGCCTCATTTGAACTCTTCCGTCGGGTCGGCGAACTTGGTGTTGGAGTGGCAGCTTAGGACGGATATAGGGTCCCATATTGGTTTCATTTCTGTGGATGCTATCGATAGGTGGGACTACATAGGAAAGGGAAGGGAAAACTGTCTAGGTTGACTGCAAAAAACTGAAGGGGGAAACTGTCACAAGCGGTAAAATACCAGTGGTCACAGGTGTCAGAGGAATGCCTTTTTTAGGATAGGGAAGGGGAAAAAAACGGGTTTTAAGAAAGACTGACAGACACACTCAGTTTGAGAAAACAGGTGAACAGGAGTCAGATTTTAGCATACAGCCGCCATTTAAACAATGTTTAACAGAAAGTAATCAGAAACAACCAGTTCATCTTCGCCAGAGCAGTTATAACCCCATTAGTATGCAGTATCAGTTATCTTTATTACACCAGAACATTCCGGGACTCAGAAATAAAGTTGATGAACTACTCATTTGTATTGATGAAATGAATTCATATAATCTAATTGACATAATTTGCCTCTCTGAACATCAAGTGACCACTGGTATAGATATGTTAGACATTTCAGGATTTAAGCTACCTTCCTACTTCTGCAGAGTGGATATGGATGGAGGAAGAGTTGCCACATTTATTAAAAACTGCCATAAATTCAAGAACATTGACATTAATAAATTCTGTTTAGAGCAACATCTAGAAAAATGTGCAACAGAAGTAGAGTTCCATAATAGATCCTATATAATAGTAACTATTTACTGAGCACCTACAGGAAATTATAATCTATTCATAAATCATCTATAACCGCTTTTGGGTTACAGGAAGAAACAAAGAAATTTCCATTGCTGGTGACTTTAATACAGTTTTTCTAATGCATTCGTCCAGAAACATTTACTGCAGTTGTCTTTCAATCTAACTCACGCTGTAAACTTTCCAGCTGGGATCACTGAATCCTCAAGGACAGCCATTCATAACATCTTAATAGACAAATCAAAGGAACAAAATCATATCATAAAACCTGTAATAAATGGACTATCAGATCATGACATGCAGTTCCTCGTTTTAGATGTAAATTCTAAGCAGATTATCAAGACTGCTATATCTGAGTACAAGAGAGTAGTCAATCAACCAAAAATTGAGTGTTTCAGAAAACTGCTCAAAGATATGAACTGGAAATATGTTTGTAGTGCTCATGACATGAATGAAAGATATAACACATTCATGAACAATGTCAGTACCATGTATGAAAACTGTTTTCCTCTAAAAGTTACTCAAATTAAACAGAAGTCTATAATCAAACCATGGATTACACAAGAAATAAAGATTTCCTGTAAGACAAAAAGGAAAATGTATCTGTCTACCAAGAATAGCTCCAGTGCTGATGATTTAGCTAAATACAAGGAATACTGTATAATATTAAATAAAAGTAATTCAGACATCTAAACAAATGCACTACGAGAAGAAGATAGCAATGTCAGGGAACAAAATAAAAACAATATGGGATATAGTGAAAGAGGAGACTGGTAGAACCAGAAAGGAACAGGAGCAAATATAGTTAAGGGTAGATGACACATTAGTAACCGATGGCCATAGTGTGGCAAATTTATTTAACAAGTACTTTATATACGTTACTGATAGAATGGGATTGTCATGATCAGTAAATAATGCCCTTGAATATCTGAAACTAGCCTTTACAAATAGCTTCAGGTCCATGAATATTTCACACACTTCACCAAAAGAGATAACTTCCATAATAAAATCTTTAAAAATAAAGCATTCAGGTGGTTACGATGAACTATCGACAAAGTTAATTAAGGTATGTTCTTGTGAGTTTAGTACAATTCTAAGTTACTTTTGTCACCAGTCAATTATAACTGTTACATTTCCTGACTGGCTAAAATATGCAGATGTTAAGCCTCTATTCAAGAATGGGGATAAAGAGATACCATCAAACTACAGACCGATTTCACTTTTGCCCGCATTCTCAAAAATTTTAGAAAAAGTAATGTACAGGCAGCTTCTCAACCATCAGACCACAAATAACATATTATCAAGAACACAGTTTGGATTTCTGAAGGGTTCTGATACCGAGAAGGCTATTTACAACTACAGTGAAAATTTACTTAATTCATTAAATAACAAATTACAAGCAGCATTTATTTTCTGTGATTTGTCAAAAGCATCTGATTGTGTGAACCACAACATCCTTTTAAATAAATTAGAATTCTATGGTGTCACGGGCAGTGCTGCAAAATGGTTCAAGTCACACCTCGCTAACAGGAAAAAAATGGATGTCAACGCAAGGGACTAGTGAATTAAATCATCAGTCATCACCAGAATGGGAAGAAATTACATGTGGTGTCCCACAAGGATCCATCTTAGGACCATTGCCTTTTCTTGTGTACATTAATGATCTCTCATCAGTTACACTGCCAGAAGCAGAGTTCCTTTTGTTTGCAGATGACACAAGTATTGCAATACATAGTATGTCATGTGTAGTTCTAGAAAGATCAGCTAACGATATTTTAATGGATATTAATAAATGTTTTAGAGCCAACTCACTGACATTAAACTTCGAAAAGACTCGCTATATGCAATTCAGAACCTGTAAGAAGTTTCCACACAGCAGATACTTAAAGTATGAAGAAGAGCAGATAGAAGAGGTTGACAGTCTTAAATTCCTGGGATTACAACTTGATAATAAATTCAGTTGGGAAGAGCACACCACATAATTGCAGAAATGCCTCAACAAATCTGTATTTGCATTTCGAGTGTTAGCTGACATAGGCGACATAAAAATGAAAAAGCTTGTATGCTTGTCCTACTTTCATTCCATAATGTCATATAGTATAATAATTTGGGGTAACCCTACAAGTCAACCAAAAGTTTTCAGAGTCCAAAATCGTGTAATACGTACTATTTGTGGAGTAAATTCACGGACGTCCTGTAGAAACCTCTTCAAGGAAGTGGGTATACTAACTAATGCCTCTCAGTATATTTACTCCTTAATGAAATTTGTCCTAAATAATATATCTCTTTTTCCAACAACAGTTCAGTTCATACATACAATACCAGGAACAAAAATGATCTGCACAAGGACTTAAAAGCACTTACTTTAGTTCGAAAAGGGGGCCACTACCCAGGAACACTCATCTTCAATAATTTGTCAGCAAACATAGAAAATTTAGTTACAAATAAAAATCTGTTTAAAAGGAGCCTGAAAAACTTATTAGTGGCCAACTCCTTCTACTCCATTGACAAATTTTTTAATAGAAACAAACGATGTACTTTATATATTCATACTATTAGTATTGTTATTTCAGCTTAAAAAAAAAAATATTGACGGTTTCCACATCCACGAGGATCTCCTCAGCACTGATCTATGGAACGGAAAACTGATCTAATCTAATATAATCTAATGCATAAACAGCGCCTATTGGACAGAGGGTGTCCGACACCCGATCAGTTCTTGTCATTAAACCAGGAAGGACGTACATAGCTCGTGTTGTCTGTAGTTCAACCATGCCTAGACGGTCAACACCGCGGTTCGATCGTGTCCACATTGTTACTTTGTGCCAGGAAGGGCTCTCAGCAAGGGAAGTGTCCAAGTGTCTCTAAGTGAACCAAAGCCATGTTGTCCGGACATGAAGGAGATACAGACAGACCGGATCTGTCGATGACATGAGTCGCTCAGGCCACCCCAGGGCTACTACTGCAGTGAATAACCGCTGCTTACGGATTATGGCTCGGAGGAACCGTGACAGCAACGCCACCATGTTGAATAATGCTTTTCGTGCAACCACATGACGTCGTGTTACGACTCAAACTGTGTACAGTAGGCTGCGTGATGTGCAACTTCACTCAGGACGTGCATGACGAGGTGCATCTTTGCTACCACGACACCATGCAGCGCGGTGAGGTGGGCCCAGCAACATTCCGAATGGACCGCTCAGGATTGGCATCACGTTCTCTTCACCAATGAATGTCGCATATGCCTTCAACCAGACAATCTTTGGCGACGTGTTTGGAGGCAACCCGGTCAGGCTGAACGCGTTAGACACACTGTCCAGCGAGTGCAGCAAGGTGGAGGTTCCCTGCTTTTCAGTGGCATTATGTGGTGCTGACGTCCGCCGCTGGTGGTCATGGAAGGCGCCGTAAAGGCTGTACGATATGTGAATGCCATCCTACGACCGATAGTGCAACCATATCCGCAGCGTATTGGCGAGGCATTCGTCTTCAAGGACGGCAATTGGCGCCCTCGTCGTGGGCATCTTGCGAATGACTTCCTTCAGGATGACGATATCGCTCGACTAGAGTGGTCTGCATGTTCTCCGGACATGAACCCTATCGAACATGCCTGAGATGGATTGAAAAGGGCTGTTATGGACGGCGTGACCTACCATCCACTCAGAGGGATATTCGCCGAATCGCCGTTGAGGAGTGGGACAATCTGGACCAACAGCTCCTTGCTGAACTTATTGATAGTATGCCACGACAAATACAGGCATGCATCAATGCAAGAGGACATGCTACTGGGTATTAGAGGTACCGGTGCAATGTGTAGCTTTCATGAGCAATAAAAATAGTGGAAATGATGCTTTTGTTGATCTCTGTTCAAATTTTCTGTACAGGAACTCTCGGAACCGAGATGATGCAAAATTTTTTGATGTGTGTAAAAAAAAAGAAAAAAACCGCCTACAAATACATATCTGCACAAGTTTGTCACGGAGAAATTCATTGTTCATGGATTCCATGATGTGTTTATGCACTATACATTACCAAAGACTACGAGGATATCTGGAGAGTGTGGGTTTGAGAATTTAGATTTTTCTGGGGTACTAGGAACCCACTGGGTGGAGGATGTTGAGAAAAATACAAATAACCTCTACTATTTTGATTCATTTGGGGACTTCCAGCCGTCAGAAGAGTTACAACGATACTTAACTGACAGAAAACGTGTGTTCTTCAATTTTCGTCGCTTCCAAGACTTTAATGCCTAATGATGCGGCCATGTGTTCATGAAGTTCCTCCCAACGTTTATGAAGACGCATATATATATGTATAAGGAAAAACATTAAGTATCCACCCGCCAGTTTAGTTTCAGATGCAATGTCATACTCTGACCGAACGTCAGTATTAAGCGCAAATTACACACCACCGATTGATTTAAGCAAGGGTGGAGGAGGGGGGGGGGGGTGAGCATTGGGCTGATTGAACTTCGAACTGGAGACTTACAAATGGTTGAAATGGCTCTGAGCACTATGGGACTTAACGTCTGAGGTCATCAGTCCCCTAGAACTTCGAACTACTTAAACGTAACTAACCTAAAGACATCACACACAGCCATACCCGAGGCAGGATTGGAACCTGCGACCATAGCGGGGAGACTTATAACAGCATTCCGAAAGTCACATAGGCTAGCAGCAAAATTCATCTGGAAATTAATGTTGGTAAAGATATTGTAGAGATAGAACCTGGTGCATACGATATTGACGATTTAAACTAAGTATGGAAATGGTCTGGAAAAGGGATTGCGTTATGTGCAAACATCAATACACATAAATCTGATATAAAGACAATGAGTGCAACGATTCATTTTAACGAGAAAGGACAGGTTTAGAAGAAGAATCCTGATAAATTATCCAGATCTTACTAGTCACATCACTACAATCCATGTCGAGTGTAACGTTGTAGCAAGCTCATATCTCAACAACAGATAGATTCATACAATTTGCGGATTCTTCCCATCAGTGGGAACAGGGTACAAGATCGCTGAGACCCCTGCCAACGCTATTTGCCTCCCAGAAACAATTCAGGCTTTGGACTATCTACAGCTGCGTGTTGTGGACCAGCATAAACAACTTCTTGATTTTCGCATTGAGGAAATCATTGTACTGTTACATCTACAGCAGAACCAGCAGTGACCTTGAAGGTGCAGGGATCCAGAAGTGGTGGTGGCCTTCAACCAGCTAGGACCTGTCGGACGCAGAAACGACAACCTTTAACTTGGCAGACCAGAAGCGCCGACTGTGAGCTTCAGCCAGTCAGGGAATGCAGCAGCCTCATATTGGCAATGAAAACAGGGTGGGCGTAAGGTATAGAACCAAAGTGCACAATGCACAGTACGGCACTTCACTACAGAACAACGAGGTGATAACATGCGCAGGCTATGAGTTTCTGAAATCAGTACATCTGAAGCTGCACAATGACATCATTCGATACAACTGGCCCAGAGGAATATGACGACTATATAATATGCCAGGAATACTTCTCACATAAACCTTATGCATCAGTCACATTTAACAGTAATGATGAAATTAGGATTGTCATCCAACACCAAGACGCTTTAACCCTCCCATGCAAGACTTTCATATATCTTGATGGATCATTTACGAAAAGGGATGGTACCGTGAGAGTAGCATCGAACCCTACATGTAATGCTTTAGCGTTCCTGTTTCATAAGATACGATATGAACTTAATGTGGTCGATACTGACTGTACACACAACATCAACTCTTAAAACGTATTTCTGTTTCTCCCTTGGATTTGAACGACTTAGAAAATGCTGGATGGTGCACTGACAAGCCAGTGGATGGAACAGTGGAAGAGTACAAGAGCTTTAGTGTATCTATGCCTTTGAAATTGGTTCTGGGATACTTCGAGGACAACGTCAAATTGTTCTGAAGGCTAAAGAGGAACTTATTCTGCTATGGAGTAGCGCGGAAAATAACTCGTGCATTCAAGGAACTATTGAGGAGAACGAGATCGCCATCAGTAAAATAATATGGAAGATGCCACACATCACCGTATCAGGTTAGTAGCATTTGAAGCTTTTAAAAGTTCAGATTGCTTGTATGTTTCCACTGTGATCTCTCCATTCATGGGAGATTATCGAGCACCCTACCGACTGCTAGCAGACAAACGTGATCTATTAAAACCTCTGCTCAACTGGATACGACCAGGTTCATCATACTTGGGTTTCATATCAATAGAAGACGGAATATAACAACGATCCCATCAAATTTGGTAATTGCAAGTTAACTAATGCCAGAGTCTTCTAAACTCCAACTTCTACCTATATGATAATTTACACCTGCAGTGGGATGAAAATTTATACAGTCTAGCATTTGACATATATGCAAGATTCCATGCTTCATACTATGAGATTTAGGAGGATGTATGTCTAATCAGTAAACGGAAATTCAAGGGGCTGGCTCCAAACATCGTAATATACTGCTCAAAACCGAACAACATATTTAAATCTGGACCTGTAAGTGTATGAGTTGAATTTCAATCTTCAGCAAATTTCCCAGAACACCACAATGCAGCATATGCTCTAGTTGTAGTTGACTGTGTGATTAACTACTGCCCGTTCACTGGTGTTGTGCAACGAGCTGTATAACTGAACAGGTTCTGAGCCTTACTCAGAGCATTCCACAGTGGCATCTCAAGATGTGAACGCCATTGTAGACGCTCAGGATTTCTATGATGATGAGGATAGACAGTTTATATTTAAAATTGTTGCATTCATAGTATACACAGAAGATTCAAGTACAATAGAGACATTCTCAGTAAACTTTGCATCACCGACGTATTTCAAGGACGTGATGTGTGCTAAAACACGGAGGAATGCAAAGTGGTTAACACATTTCTACCACGGAATTCACTGAGATGATCGCAACATACCCTATAAAGATAGGGTGACGTCGCTTCGACTATTTGACCACACGGATATCATCATCTGCACGAAGGAGAGGGAAAAGATCCCATGGATGCATCGAATAGTTAAGTATACTGCTGTTCAAGACCTGGAATTCTAGTGGTGTTCTGCTCTCCATTGACTCAAGACGAAGAAGACGTGTGAAAATGATGTTGCTGTGTTTGCTTATGAAAAAGTAAAATTACTTTTGAGGTGGATGAAAAGTAATGATTTTTTTACCTCACAATCTGTGTATGATTTTTCTTCACCTTGTTCTCAATTTGGTAGTATATAGTTTTTCCTAGCTACTATATCTAAAGTTTTCTTTGAGAACTGGTGTTAAAGCTTTAGACATGTTTGTTACATGTCTTTGGAAGTGGGCATGGTCACATATCACCTGCTCGTGCAGCACGATAGATATAATCCCATGCAACCATTCTATATATTTCGTAATCTTCCATGTTAAACTTCACCTTGACCCTGATATTTCAGTGCAAAAATACTTTTAACTTGCAGGCTATTATTAATAACTAGAAAAAAGAACCTCCCAAGACTAACACCGGTTGAGAACAGTCTTACAATTTTTTCCAGTAGCACTGGATGAGAATATTTTACAAGTTTTATAAATCTATTCTAAAAAATAGTGTCGAGATACTTTTTTACTACAGCTGAATTCCACCATAAAAAGGCACGGGTTTACAATAATTCCGATGGACTGTGAACTATATACACTTAAAAAAGAATCAGCCTTGGAGAACTAGTGGCAGGTGAGACGTAAAAACTATTCTATTTTCATGAGACTCTCAGTATGTAGACATATTCACATGTGTGTACATAGTACACATACGCTATGTGTAAATAAATAAATATTTAGATGACATATATTTGCTAATCCTTTTTTGAAATTTTTCTTTTGCTTTTTTTCACAGTACACACACACTCATGGTGTGCATATATATATATATATACAGAGTGGTCCTTTGATAGTGACCAGGGCCAAATATCTCACGAAATAAGCGTCAAACGAAAAAATTACAAAGAACGAAACTTGTCTAGCTTCAAGGGGGAAGCCAGATGGCGGGCGCTATGGTTGGCCCGCTAGATGGCGCTGCCAAAGGTCAAACGGATATCAAATGCGTTTTTTAAAATAGGAATCCCCATTCTTCATTAAATATTCGTGTAGTACGCAAAGAAATATAAATGTTTTAGTTGGACAACTTTTTTCGCTTTGTGAAAAGATGGCGGTAAAGGTCGATATCATGTTGATGTATGGCTATTGTGATCAAAATGCCCATCGGGCGTGTGCTATGTATGCTGCTCGGTATACTGGACGACATCATCCAAGTGTCCGGACCGTTCGCCGGACACTTACGTTATTTATGGAAACAGGAAGTGTACAGCCACATGTGAAACGTCAGCCACGACCTGCAACAAATGATGATGCCCAAGTAGGTGTTTTAGCTGCTGTCGCGGCTAATCTGCACATCACTAGCAGACAAACTGCACGAAATTCGGGAATCTCAAAAGCGTCGGTGTTGAGAATGCTACAGCAGCATCGATTGCATCCGTACCATATTTCTGTGCACCAAGAATTGCATGGCGACGAATTTGAACGTCATGTACAGTTCTGCCACTGGGCACAAGAGAAATTACGGGGCGATGACAGATTTTTTGCACGCGTTCTATTTAGCGACGAAACGTCATTCACCAACAGTGGTAACGTAAGCCAGCATAATATGCACTATTGGGCAACGGTAAATCCACGATGGCAGCGACAAGTGGAACATCAGCGACCTTGGCAGGTTAATGTATGGTGTGGCATTATGGGAGGAAGGATAATTGGCCCCCATTTTATCGATGGCAATCTAAATAGTGCAATGTATGCTGATTTCCTATGTAATCTTCTACCGATGTTAATAAAAGATGTTTCACTGCATGACAGAATGGCGATGTACTTCCAACATGATGGATGTCTGCCACATAGCTCGCGTGTGGTTGAAGTGGTATTGAATAGCATATTTCATGACAGGTGGATTGGTCCACGAATTTCTTTCTGTGGGGAAAGTTGAAGGATATTTGCTATCGTGATCCTTCGACAACACCTGACAACATGCATCAGCGCATTGTCAATACATGTGCGAACATTACGGAAGGCGAACTACTCGCTGTTGAGAGGAATGTTGTTACAGGTATAGCCAAATGCATTGAGGTTGACGGACATCGTTTTGAGCATTTACTGCATTAATGTGATATTTACAGATAATCACGCTCTAACAGCATGCGTTCTCAGAAATGATAAGTTCACAAAAGTACACGTATCACATTGGAACAACTGAAATAAAATGTTCAAACGTACCTACGTTCTGTATTTTAATTTAAAAAACCTACCTGTTACCAACTGTTCGTCTAAAATTGTGAGCCATATGTTTGTGGCTATTACTGCTCCATCTATCACAAAGCGAAAAAAGGAGTCCAACTAAAACATTCATATTTCTTTACGTACTACACGAATATATAATAAACATGGGGGTTCCTGCCTTAAAAAAAACGCAGTTGATATCCGTTTGACCTATGGCAGCGCCATCTAGCGGGCCAATCATAGCGCCATCTGGTTTCCCCCTTCAAACTAAACAAGTTCGTTCTTTGTTGTTTTTTCATTTGACGCTTATTTTGTGAGATATTTGATCGGGTCACGATCAATGGACCACCCTGTATGTGAGTACACAGTACACATTCCATGCATACATAAATAAATATTTCACCAGACACACACACACACACACACACACACACACACACATTGTCTCCCTCTCACGCAGAGACAGTCCCACATCCCTTTTCTCGCTACAAGCGAATACTGTAAGTACGGGCTAATTTCGGTCCCATTGCTACAAATGGCCTTTTTATAGCCACGAGGCGACAGGCCGATTTTAGACTGCAGTACAGCCTGCATCTCATATCAAATGGTTCAAATGGCTCTGAGAACTACGGGACTTAACATCTGAGGTCATCAGCCCCTAGAACTTAGAACTACTTAAACCTAACTAACCTAAGGACATCACACACATCCATGCTCGAGGCGGGATTCGAACCTGCGGCCGTAGCGGTCGCGCGGTTCCAGACTGTAGCGCCTAGAACCGCTCGGCCACTGCGCCCGACCATCTTATATCCTCTCGATCAAACACTGGTATGTTGTACAATACGCAGTGGCTGTGTTGCAATACTGGGTGCACCACTGTACAGGCACTGCTATTAGTCTTCAGTAGACAGGGCTCTTGATGCCATACGATGTACACCCTTAATCCGCCTTTGGGTGGCACGTTCCAGTACGTGATATGCAAAAATTTTTGATCACATACTTACCAATTCAACAATCGGCAATGTATTCGCATCGTCATTCATAAGGCCAATAACCTTTTTGTTCTGTGGCACAATACTGTAAAAGTTATTGGCCGTTTATGACGTGTCAAATTCATTACCATGGTACCTTATTATTTCATACGGATCTCAGTTATTCACCCAGAATCCATTGTAAGTAGCTCTGGATCTATGAAGTGAGTTTTCACAAACTCATAACGAAAGCGGTATATATGGATTTTGGATAAGTCCAGTATCCACATTCGCACATAAGCTGGTATCATAAACTCTAATGCAGTCTTCGCCATTTCAACTGAAGCAAAGTTCTAATTAGATATGTAGGCCCATTTAAAGTATGGTCTGGCGATGCATTTTCTTATGCACCATTGCCCATCCAAGTTGGTTCTAATCAAAATTTCAGGCTGTTCCCTCAAATTATCCATTGTTTAACCGAAAATTGAATTATTCATTAACTTATAAAAGTCTTTGTTAAAGTCACATGCTGCAGAAGTTCTCTGTCTCTTATTCATATCAATATACTCCTTCAACCACGGGGACTGATTGAACGAGATAGCCTGGGTGATTCTATACAGTTCCATCTCCAACCTGAATCACTGCTGGAGATCACGATACTGAATAATAAATCTGTGCTTATTCCTCAGCGTTGTCATCAATTTTAGGGTGGAGTGTCCTTGTTGAACTAGCTGCTCTGGACACAGCGGCAAATCGGCGTGCACATCTTGCAAACTAATAGGGTATGTGTGTTCTGCCACCGCCACAGACCCTACATTAGAATCAGCCGCCATATCCTTGATTTTTCCACCAAATCCCTTGCATTCAACTTCGGGCAACCATCGAAACTCGCCATTCGTCAATGATTGTTGCATGGGGTACCAATAATAGTAACTTACGTCAAGGTGCATAATGTAACTCGAATCAAGGGAACCTGACACCCATTCATGAATTATTTGCTTGGTGTGCCTATGGACACATTGGAAAACTACCTCACACATCCCTCGTTCAAAGAAAAGAGGCCTGACAACATCGATCAATAATTCGATGTTGCACTTAGTTTTCTTGAGCATAGCCTCCCAAGACAACCCAGGCACCGTGTAATAAAATGCGGGATCCTGAGAATGTATGGTCATGCACAGACTCCAGAATTTCTCGAAAACGTCCTCAAGCAAGCGCACGTCTGTGTCCATGCAAAGTCATCCGTAATCTCCTGAAGTGGATATGTCGAATTCAAGCCAGACATTCACGGCCTGCTCATACGCTGCATCCTTTATATCATCGTCTTGGAGGTTGCTAGGGAATGCAGTTAGTCCGCAGCTCGTGGTCGTGCGGTAGCGTTCTCGCTTCCCACGCCCGGGTTCCCGGGATCAATTCCCGGCGGGATCAGGGATTTTCTCTACCTCGTGATGACTAAGTAGTTCTAAGTTCTAGGGGACTGATGACCATAGATGCTAAATCCCATAGTGCTCAGAACCATTTGAACCATTCTTTTTTAATGCAGTTATGTCAGGTAGCCTGGTATCGTTGAGTTCTACCATAGTATCCAGATGTTCGTATGGAAAAATCCGCATCCTTGTCTCAAGCTGGTACTTTCCGCTGTTGGGAAACTCAGCTCAAATGATGTCCTTATCCTCCTGAGATAGAGTTCGAAGAAGTTTCGGGAGTGGTGTCTGCAGAAAACGTACCGAGCCAAGACAGTGGAGCTTAATTGTCGTCATCATTGATTTCGAGAGTGAAATGTATTTCTCACGGCTCTCGAGCAGCTCACTCACCTGATCGTTCTTCATTCCAAAATTAGCCAAGTGCTCAGCTAGAAAGTAAAAGTCATATTCGCTTAAATGATAGAAGAAAATGGGTATGTGCATTGGTAACTGTACTTCACAAAACTTCCACGTAGGATGACAGTGGTCCCTTCGAGAAGTCTACGCTTTTTAGTCTAACGACAGCCTGGAACTAAGACAATCAACCGCGCTATTGTACAAATCTCCATCCTCTTTCGATTTGGTCGTGTGAAGTTTATCGCTGTAAAGCTTATTAACCTCCCTAGAAAATTTTTCAATATCAGTGAGAAGCCAAACGGTAGGATTATCTCCGACATAGTCCGCAGCTCGTGGTCGTGCGGTAGCGTTCTCGCTTCCCTCGCCCGGGTTCCCGGGTTCGATTCCCGGCGGGGTCAGGGATTTTCTCTGCCTCGTGATGACTGGGTGTTGTGTGATGTCCTTAGGTTTGTTAGGTTTAAGTAGTTCTAAGTTCTAGGGGGCTGATGACCATCGATGTTAAGTCCCATAGTGCTCAGAGCCATTTTTTATCTCCGACATAAGATTTGTAGTGGTTAAGACTAGAATCATAGGACGATAGAAATGGGAATGCTGCCACGTGTGGTACGTGTTCTTCTGTGAAGGTAGTATGTGATGGCATAGGGTCACCTTCACAGCGGGTCACAGGAGCGAGGAGGCATTCGAAGTAATCGTACACAACAAACAGGTATCGCTCCTGGTGGGTGAGCATTTTTCAACTTCATGAATTTGACTTCTTCAGTAGGCACAATAATATGTACCGGGTCTTTTGAAGCGCACTCTACTAGATGCTTCGCAACATTGTCTGAGGAAAATTCATTGAGGCACCTTAATCAAACATACTTTATACATGCATTTTTTGACACTTGGGAGGAAAGTAGTCAGGACATGTCTTTGATGTAAACACAATGATAATTGCCTTTATCCTTATTTATCTCATTGGAGAACAAGAGAGTGTTTACATGTGTCTTAAGCTCACTGGCATATTTTGAGAACTGGAGGGTCCCTATGGCAATATGCTCTTTCTGTTTATCTGACTTGCGCTTCTCTTGGCCATAGACATGAACCGATGTTCCGGTATTCTGCACCTTAAATTTAGGAATGTCCGGGATCTTAGAGGGAGCTCGATAGCATCAAAGTTATAACACTTGTGAATGCCAAGGTTTGTACAATATCGAGATATGCGGTGCGGATTTTTTGTGTAATTTCTTTCGCAAGTCAGAATTGACCATGCAAATGAAGCCTAGTCGATTTTATTTCAGACATTAATGCATGACTTTTATCAGCTATATCCTTAGGAAGCTCTATGTAGGTAGATCCTCCACTTACTAGATGATAGACCTGTGTATGGATGCCCAACTGTGGTATTTGTCCGACTGATTTAGCTAACCCTCTAACTTCCATCTCGGAAAACTGGGCTAGTATAGCTCTCCAGGTGGACTCACGAAACCACTCAGTTGATTGATATGCTCCACATTATCACGTCTTCCCCTCCCCTAAACATAATGAAGACTTGTCTCTTCAGCGCCAGAGGCCACCTTGGGGGGTGAAAAAGATCGATGTGTAGTTCTGCACTGCGTTTAATTGCGGTATACCACAGATCATTAGCAACCTTGAGGAGCTCTGTTTCCACGACAGAAAGGCGCGCTCTTATGGTCGCGGTACCGTCCTGCCGGATTCTCGATCCTAGTGAACGATATTCGCTCGTCAGGGGCGTCCGCAATTAGCCAGTAATCTAACTGTGGGATGGTGTCACTGATCTGACGAGCTTCACTAAAAGGACAGGAGACGGAATTTTCGCTAGCCACAGGACCATAGCAATTACTAATACTATAACTAGATGATGACTGCGTCCACCCCACTGGCGAAGGTGTTTGCAAAGAGGCGTTGAGGGGCATACGTCGAGGTCCATGGTACTTGTAGGATCGGCGAGGACGAGAAGGTGGAGGAGGAAGTGGAGGAGGAGACGCTGCTTCATCGAGCCAATGCGAGCAGCCTGGCTGCAGTTGCTGCGACAGCCCTGAGCCAGTTGCCAGAAGTAAGGTGGCACATAGGCACCACAGCGGTGCTGGGGCTCCGATTGTGGTGGGGGCATTGGTGGCGGTGTTGGCTGGCGAGGCGGTGGTGGCACAGCAACCGCAGCTATCCACATAGTGACGAAGTCCATCTTACACAGCAGAGCTTGCTGCACCGGACCTAGTCTAGACTGTTGTTTCGTCACTGTCCCCGGTACCTGCATCAATGGTGGTGCTGTAGAGAAAGAATAACCAAGAATATGTACCTCGTCCCAGGCATCGCCAGCTTCTGCTGCTGCGAGGAAAGAAAGAACACATATTATTATTATTTGTAAGTAGATTGAGTACATGTATATAAATTACCTATTTTGCTCTGCCACCTTGGTGTCTCGTTCAGGTCATCCAGCGCCTCTTCACACCGATCACCGATGAAGGTCTCTCTCCATCTCCTCCCCCACTCTGCCATGTAGTCCTCGCCTGAATTATGGAAGAGGCATCTGTCGATTTCACTGATATCACCTAAAACCACACATTATTTTAAAATAAGACATATAAACATGCAAAAAACTACAGAAACGTTTTAGAATATGACTTACAAAAGATGTGCGATGCTTCCTGCTTATCCTCGACACATACCGCTATCTGGTTCCCTTTTGCTGACAGAAAATCATCTACAACAACAACAAAGAATATGCACCATGTTACATATACACTGGAGAGCCAAAGAACCTGGTACACCTGCTTAATATCGTGTTGGCCTCCCCGAGCACGCAGAAGTGCCGTAACACGACGTGGCATAGACTCGACTAATGTCTCAAGTAGTTCTGAAGGGAAATGACACCGTGAAACCTGCAGGTCTATCCATAAATCCGTAATAGTACGAGGGGGTGAAGATCTGTTCTGAACTGCACGTTGGAGGCATCCCAGATATGCTCAATAATGTTCACGTTGGGGAATTTTGTGGCCAGGGGAAGTGTTTAAACTCAGAGGAGTGTTCCTGGAGCCAGTCTGTAGCAATCCAGGACGTGTGGGGTGTCGCATTGTCCTGTTGGAACTTCCCAAGTCCGTGGGACTGCACGACAGACGTGAAGGTATGTTGGCGATCAGAAGGGTGCTTACGTACGTGTAACTTGTCATAGTCGTATCTCCACGTATCAGTGGTCCCATATCAATCCACCTACACGCGCCCCACACCATTACAGAGCATCTACCAGCTTGAATAATTCCCTGCTGACATGCAGGGTCCATGGATTCGTGAGGTTGCCTCCATAAGCGTACCTGTCAATCTGCTCGATACAATTTTAAATGAGACTCGTCCGATCAGGCAACGTGTATCCAGCCATCAATAGTCCAATGTCGGTGTTGACGGACCGAAGCGAAGTGTAAAACTTTGTGTCGGCAGTCAACAAGGGTTCACGACTGGATCTTCGGCTCCAAAAGCTCATATCGATTATGTTTCGTTGAATGGATCGCTCGCTGACACTTTTTGATAGCCCAGCATTGAAATCTGCAGCAATTTGAGGAAGGGCTGTACTTCTGTCACTTAGCATGATTCTTTTCGGTCATCGCTGGTCCCGTTCTTGCAGGACCTTTTTCCGGCTGAAGCGATGTCGCAGATCTGATGTTTCACCGGATTCCTGATATTCACGGTACAGCCGTGAAATGGTCGTACGGGAAAATCCCCACTTTATAGCTACTTCGGAGACGCTGTGTCCCGGCGCTCGTGCGCTGACTATAAAACCGCATTCAAACTTACTTGACAACCTGCCGTTGTAGCAGCAGTAACAGATATAACAACTGCACCAGACACTTGTTGTCTTATACAGGCGTTGCTGACCGCAGTGCCGTAATCTTCTTGTTTAAATATCTCTTTATTTGAATACTCATGCCTGTAGCAGTTTCCTTGGTACTTCAGTTAACAATGAAATTTTTGTCAAAAGCCGGCCGGTGTGGCCGAGCGGTTCTAAACGCTTCAGTCTGGAACCGCGCGACCGCTACGGTCGCAGGTTCGAATCATGCCTCGGGCATGGATGTGTGTGATGTCCGTAGGTTAGTTAGGTTTAAGTAGTTCTAAGTTCTAGGGGACTGATGACCTCAGATGTTTAAGTCCCATAGTGCTCAGAGCCGTTTGAACCATTTTTTTTTTGTTTGTCAAAAAGCAACATGTTACTTATACACAGTACTACAAAGAAGGAAAACACATGAAGTGTGTCCCATTTATCTTGACCACCCTAAATAACTGTTTGTCCAAATGGAAATTACAAAATTTCTCAAGCAAATGTTCTTTAGCCGTCGGGCAGACATCAATCAGCATGATTGCCTTCGTTGTAGCTTTGGTTTTTACAAAGATATGAAAAGTGCTATGACTTTTTTAAACGACATCCAGAATTTTTTATTCGGTAATTCATTTCCTCTCCTAAAGATCTATTCAAAAAATGTATCACAGTTTACCATTCATTGAAACTCAACGTTATTAATTACATAACACATTACTGACGTTGACGCTCCCAGCCCTTAGGTACTCGAGGTAATGGAACACATCCACTTGCTGATGTTGGCAGAGGACAAATGTAAAGATAAGTAGAATGCACACCCGTCATTCCGTCAACCATCCCCAGCCGAAGAGTTGTGCGAGTAGAAGTACGCCAACGAACAGAAGGTAAAAATGCTACTCATCTATGGGGAATGTACAGTCATGGACAGAACGAGCGAGACCCCTCGCCTTTTCGTTATGCTGATCCGCACAGCTTTAAAGTCTGCTACACAGTATAACAGGCAAGGCGACGAAGTGCTACCAACATACTATGCAAGTTCGCTCAGCTGATGTGCTGGAGAAACTCGCGCTTCGAAGACGCCGCAAAATCGTCCGCCACCACTTCGTGAAAAACGAAATACCTCAAGTATAAGCCAATGTGTTGTATTCGCATATCTGTGACTATCACTTGGATCTAAAGTGTGGTTATGGATAGTACGTATGCTCAGATAGCGAATCTAACATCAAGAATAAAGACAAGGGGAAATGAATTAGGCGTCCTTCCTCTTCGTAACATCAAATATATTTTAGTTAGTATTTCTTAAATGAACTGCGAAGAAAATCATTCACCAGAAGTGAATAACTTTTTAGTAACATCAGATGATATTAACAGCTTGCCGGCACGGGTTAGCCGTGCGCTCAACGGCGTCATATCGCGGACCGCGTGGCTCCTTGCGCCATGAGTTCGAATCCCCGGGCATGGATGTGTGTTAGGTTTGGTAGGTTGAAATAGTTCTAGATCTAGGGGACTGATGACCTAAGCAGTTTTGTGGCATAGTTCTTAGAGTCATTTTTTGACCTTTCGCGTAAATTTTCTTTACGGCCGTAAATTTAGATTGCGTTGGCATAGCTCACTTTTTTACACCACCACAGGACCGTATACCGCAGGAAGTGAGATAGATTTCCGCTTATTATGTCCATGCGTACTCGAGGTAAACGGGTTTTAAGGGATGGGTAGACAGATAGACGGTCAAGAAAGTGAGGCTCGTAGAATTTCATTTTTACCGATTTACGTGACGAAATCCTAACAACGAAAATAGCTACCACAGTTACTGAAGATGAGGGCCACATAATAATTTCCCCTACTCTTTATTCGAAATGTTCCAGTTGCAGTCGATACATCAGCATATTAATGGTAGCTACGCTTTCGATCCAAATCACGTTTACAGGAATGCAAATAAAATCCATTTGCCTATACGTGTGGTAATTCAGATCCCACTATTAATGCCACCGCGTTGTAGATGTGCGAGAATTCCCATTACTAGCTTCCTTAAGGAACACTTCGGCTAATGAACGTTTCCTGGCTGTGGCACGTCTAATGGAGAATTCGAAACATCGTACAATACGTTTGGCAGCTACGTCGCCGTTTATTTCCTGGGGTGGTGCAGAATTATCCTACTAAATTTACTCGCTAATAACAGTTTTTTGTTATTTCGATAAACATCCCGAATGATTGTCACATAAGCGGTGACATAAAGGTAGACAATTCATGGTTTTGAGTCCAGAAAGCTCTGTGTAACAAAAACTACAGATAATTTTGCCATTTTTATTGCGAAATTGCCGGTTTATTCATGTCTGGGGTAATAATAGAGGGCTGTTTGCCTGGGTTGTCTGCTGGCGTAGTGAAAGGTGTTTGCTACTGCAAGGGAGGTCTGGTTTGTTTTCGGTTCTAATCTCTATGGAGGCAGATAGACTATCAGTAAAGGAATTTTAAGAAATTCTCGCGCCTCCAATACGTTTTGTTTCTACCTTTATTCTGTACCGGCGCCCCGTGGATGTCGATATGAAACTCTTGTAGAATTTCATACGTGTTACTGCCTACTTTTTCCGTTTCTGTCAATAATTGAATTGACTTAAGTGTGGCACTGAATTTCGTTATGAATCTTCACGCATTTCTAAATTGGCACACTTTCATGGTAGGTCAGCAACGGTAATGCAGTAAGACTGGTCTGAACGTTGACACAGACCATTTCGTGGCCGAATGCACATAATACTTGGCTAATTCGCAACGATCTGGGATACTTTGTCGTATTAAAACAGTAATGTTATCACGATAAGCTGAAATTCATTTTTATTAGTACAGTTCATAATAATTATCGTTTCTTCTTTCATTTATATCTTAATATTTAGGTGTTGTGGTTAAGACACTAATCAGCACTGATATAGTCTTACACATGATTGAAAACAGTCTGACAAATTTCGGATAGTTTTTCAATTTCACGCCTGTGCATAGTATGTTGGTAGCACTTCGTCGCCTTGCCTGTTATGCCGTGCAGCAGACTATAAAGCCGTGCGGATCAGCATAACGAAAAGGCGAGGGGTCTCGTTCGTTTTGTCCACGACTGTACGTTAGCAGAACAGTAATTGCAATACTGTTTCCTTATGTACGGGTACATTTAGTACAGTAGTTTAGTCCTTTTAAATACTGTTGTATAGAGTAGACATACCATAAAGTCTGTCCTTCCTACAAACTGCATCAACATAACGTTTCTTTTATTATTATTATTATTATTGTTGTTGTTGAAAGTAGACGAAATATTACGCAGGCAGCGGAACTGTACAAAGAGCGATATCCAGACAAGAACCCACTATCCCGACGGATGTTTTCTCGTCTTGTTGCGACGCTTCAGGAAACGGGAAGTTTCAACCCACGACAACGCGATCGTCGTAACACTCTCACAGACGAAGCTGTCGAACTTACTGTTCTCGCTTCCGTTGCTATGAATCCACATGTGATCACATGGCACCTTGAACAACTGACGGCATTGCTAAAACCAGTGTGCATCGTATTCTTACACGTCACCGGTTTCATCCTTACCATGTATAGCTACATCAAGAACTGCATGGGAATGATTTCCTGAATCGTGTATAGTTCTGTCAGTGGGCACAGCAGCAAATCCTCTCCAACCCGAACTTCTTCTCCAACGTTCAATTTACCCATGAATGTTCCTTCTCAGACAAAGGATAGGTAAATACAAGGGACATACATTATGGGTCCAGCGGCAACCCACAATGTCTTAGACAGGTGGAACATCAGCGTCAATGGAGAGTTAAAGTTTGGTGTGGGTTGCTTGGTACTACAATTATTATTGGCCCTTATTTCATCCATGGTAGTCTAAAAGGCACAGCGTTATGTCAACTTCCTCAGACGAATTATTTCTCCTCTTCTAGATGAAGTGCCGCTAAGAACCAGAATGCTTATGTGGTATCAACACGATGGATGTCCAGCACATAATGCCTTGCATGCAAGTCGTGTTCTGAACCAAAGTTATCCTGCCAAATGGATTGGTCAAGGAGGAACAGTTACTTGGCCTGCTAAGTCTCCTGATTTCAATCCTCTGGATTTTTGTCCATGGGGATGCATTAAAGACTATCGCGATATTCCATCAACTCCAGAGGACATGCAGGAACGTATCGTGCTTGCTTGTAATTCCCTTCAGCAGGCAACACTGGAAGCAGTAAATAATTCTTTCATTCAACGAGTGCACCAGTGAATCGGTGTCCATGGTCACCACTCTGAGCACCTCTGAATGTTCTAGTCCTGGGCAATGCTACAGGAGAGTCAAAGTCAATTTTGTGTTACGTGTTTACTTGGTTTTCATTTGTCCTCTGACAACTCCAGCAAGTGGACGAGTTTGTGATCCCGGTTTCAAAGTCAATGTTGTGTTATGTAATTAATAACGTTGTGTTTCAGTGAATGGTACACTGTGATACATTTCTGAATGGGTCTTCAGGAGAGCAAATGAATTACCTAATAAAATATAAAGGATGCCATTTAAAAAAGTCATACCGCTGTTTATATCTTTGTAATAAACAAAGTTACAACGAAGGCAATCATGCTGATTGATGCCCCCTGACGTCTAAAGAACACTTTTGCTTCAAACATTTTGTAATTTTCATCTGGACAAACAATGGTTGAGGTGGTCAAGATAAATGGGACACCCTGGATACTCCTTACAATGCTGCTGCTGCTGTTGCTGGCTTTTAACAACCAGCTCAGCAATTATACATTGAACACATACTGAAACAATAAGACGACATGTTTTCAATACTATGACATTATTAGTGAATAATTTACATTTATTGATTTTGGTTTTCGAATTCATATACGAATACATCAGCAAAAACTCACTGACAGACCACTAAAAAGCAGTAGCATATTACGTATGAGAAGAGGAATACTACTCTCGATGCTGTTGCTTCTGTTGCTGTGGCTGCTACCTTTCTGCCTCCAACTCATCCACAATCTGGTGAATGTACGCTAAAACGATAAAACGAGACGTATTTAATACTGATAATGAGAAATTCTTAGTGGAAGATAAAATTTGTAAGATGGCAAGAACTATGCCCCTTACATGAAGTCATTAAAGATCACCTAACTCACGTTGAGCGAACAGTAGGGCTGAACAAAAATGACTGACAAGGCACAATGCATCCTGTAGAGAGTATAGTATGGACGTATTGGAATAATTAATGTCGGGTGATGGTTTTAAAGTAATTCACACGACATGAAAACTTTGTGGAAACGCGTCGATGTACTAGAGGCTAGTTCATCCCAGGGAAGTATTCAGAGTTGACCACGGCACGCGGCTGGGGAGCGGCGAAGGGAAGTAACAATAGGCAGCTTAGGGCGGCTCAAACTCTTGAGAAAGCAGTAACAGGGCGCGGCCTCCAGCTGCCTTAGGATGAGTGACAGTGAGTGGGTGATTGAGCCCATGCTGGTGTACCAGGAAGCAGATGGAGAACTTGTACGCCTGTTGATAAATGTCCGTCATCCCGTTTTCAGTGAAACATGCGAGTAAGCCGCGCAAAGCTACGGTGGAGTAGTCAACAGAGGCCAAAATATGCGTGTTCGTGACTATAGCAACTTCACGCTGAATTCACAGTCTGCAGAGTCTGAAGTAAATCAGGTGAAGAGCGACAGAATGAAATACACCAGCCTCGGATGGGAACATAGAAACGAGGAATTTGAAGTACTCTCCTGGGAGTCAGAATTCCGGAAAAATTGGTGTTTTGTGCAGACACTAACCTTAATGGGTGGCCTGGGAGGAGCTAAATAGCAGAAGTTGAGAGGAAGGGAAATTTTGTGGGAATTTGTTCACTTCCCAGACCCACTGGTCGGCGCTGGGAAGCGACACATAATTAACGCGACTTGCGCTGCAATTGGCGTAAGTGCTTTTGCTGGAGGGGAAACTGAGGCGAAGAGTGGACTGGGAGAAGTCCCCATATGGGTCTTCCGTTCCGAGCTTGCCTAGAGTGCGGACGTGGCGTTCTTTACTCAGCTTGCCTGAGAAAGAGTGAGCATCTCTGCAGTTTAGGACTTAGCAAATGGAACGAATGAGCTTGGAGGTAGGAAGTTTTGGTTCAGCTATGTACTGAGCAAGATAGCTAGGAGTGAATAGACGAGCGCAGCCTTGTAGCACCACGAGGTCGGTCGACGTCCGCACAACGACACCGCTCTGCCACGCTGTATTCGGTGATATTGCGCCCACTCTGGTCTCTGATTAATTTGTTGGATCACTTCGACAAGGTGTCCTCGAGGGTTTCATGGGCCGTGTATTGTAGAATCCTTCTCGCACTTCGCATTACGAATGGGTCAGTCGATAAGAATTACTTTTGAGCTATTGCGCTTTACTCCACGCAATCACAATTTATTACCACTGCCTGATATGAGAGTCTTGTAATGTGATGATTGAAGGTCAGGAGTTAAAATATATTTGTGCTAATCGACTGCATCTGTTTTCAATCACTTAGTTGAAATCCCAAGTCACGTTCTTAATTAATTTTATGTTCAACATTTGCATCTGGTGTTCAATAGCTGAATATATCATCAATGTGCACACCTTGTTAATTAAAAGTGATCAATTCTGAATCAATTAATGTCAACACTGCCTCCACAGTTCAATGAGGAGCCACAGGGCCTTATTACTTTTTTTTGCGTCATCCGATATTGCGGCAGTTTTGCACTCTCTGTTGATCTGTTAGTCAATTAGCTGGGGCAAACACATGCCAAAACCAGATAAGTGATGGGTGGAGTGTTAGAAGTTCAGTTTGAATATTCACTTACCAGGTAATTCCCATTCCTGCGACCGTCTCGGACATTTATCGCCACTGGCATTGACGCTGCTATTTCCTGATGGCGCTGCAGAACGCTTCATGTGTCTTTCAACTGACAGAAGAAATACAGGTGTCAAATCCGGGGAATTGACCAGCCAAGATACAGGTCCTCTGCATCCAGTCCAACCATCACATGTTGTGTTTAAAATAGCGACTAGCAGCGGCTATACACGGTTTCATTCTCGTATGGAACTGCTGCAGACATGCTAGCTTTTCAACGGAGATGTCGAAGCAGACTGGAGTAACATATCAGCGGGTGCAGTTGGTATGTCCTTGGCGACAGCGTATTTCAGCTTTCCCCGCAGAAGAAAGTTTATAGGTGTCAAATGTAGGTAATGGGTCAGCCAAGGTTCAAGTCCTCTGCGTCCAATCCAACGATATGTAAACCAACTATTGGAAACATTATCCTTGTAGTTACTATCACAGAGATCCAGCAGCTGAAGAATTGTCTCATCATACCCCGCACATCAATGAGCCCAACCTATTTATGGAGTAACTTTAAGCGATTTCAACTCTCAATCAAGATTTCATTTGCGACAACAGTAAACAAGTCTGAGTGTCAGAGAGAGGGAAAGAGGACAGAGAGGGGGGACGAAATGGACATGCAGATGGGGAGACGGAGACGAACAGAGGGGCGACAAGGTGATGCACAGAGACAGGGGGTGGGGGATTGGAGGAGGAAACAGAACAAACGAGGCTCTACACTTAAACAGAATTTTTGAAGTCAATAGGTATTCTCCACAGCTGATACTTAAGACTGTAAGATGACCATACCGAATGCAGAAAAAGACACAGGAAGGTTTAAATCAACTGCTTTCTTGTCATATGTCGGAATCCTGTCGTCAAAAATAGGACGCGTATTCAGCAAGCACGAAGTAAAACTAAGTTTTCGTCCTCCTCTGGGATTCCGTTTAAGATGACGTGATGCTCCGGAAAGATGGGATTTGCAAGATCCCCTGCGAATGTGGTCTTTCATACGAGTACACTGGACTGGAGAATCGTACAATCCATGGAAGATGCACAGAACACTGCAGGTACACCCAGCTCTTACAGCCCAATAAATCGGCTTTGGTAGATGTGTTGATACTGGTCACTCCATGTTGCATGAAAACGTCGAAATTTTTGCGTCACTGCATCTTTTTGAGACTTGGTGGTGAAAGACGCAATTGAAATTCACTTGGCGACGAATTTAATTAACAGAGATTGATGCTTCAGCTCGCATAAGTCATGGAACCTGGCGCTTTCCATAATAAATTTACAAAGACGTCGCCCGGGAGCAGCTCACAGTGATAGATCGACATCCCAGATTCGATCGACCGCCCACTCACAGATGTAATTTATGCATATTGTACTTCTTTGCCGCCGATTAACGCCTCAGGCACTTGTGTATCTGTGGCTGCATGCGCACTGGCTCGGTCCGCGATTTTAAAAGAACCGAGCAAGTGCTGGAGTGTCAGTCTTTCGGCTCACCCTGAAGATGGATGAATTGTATATAGCCAGAATATTAGAAGAAGAACTGTAATTTATACTGCTGCACACCAGAAATATAATTGAGCACTGTTAGGCCTTGGTTGGTCGTTGGTTTATAGATTAAAGAGTACAAGGGACAAAACACTTCCTTGGGACATGCCATTCTTCTGTTTGGTGACTGACATTTTCTTCCTTGAAACTCAATACAGGACCCACGGTTCTGCAATAAAGCGCCAATTATTTCCATGAAGTCATAATCGTATGTCATGAAGAAGATCGTTTATAACACTATCCGATGTTGAACAGTATAATCGGCTGAAGGTTAAAACCACTGCAGTGTATCACTTCTTTCAAATCTGTCAGTTGTAGTAACTACATTGTGGACACACTCTTTGTAGTGTGTGACGATGAAATAAGGATTCAATAGAGTTTTTGTACAATACATGTACTGAACTAACGATAGTGCAGTACAATTATGAGGTAGAGTACGTTTTAGTGAAAATAAATGAGGGTTGCGTGGCGATAACTGCAGCGCAAGTATGGCAGCATATTCCATTGATCTTTATTTGCCTAACAAAAATCAACCTCGCTTACATAAAACAGAATTGGTTTTGTGGGAAGTTACATTGGCTACAAAGATATTCATCTAACATCCACGGCAGCAGAAGCTACGCGCGATGTTAAGATGTGAGTACAATGCTGCGACTGAGATGACTTAATGGAGCTTCTGTAATGTAAATCCTTGAAACCCTTTATCATTGGGCATCTGAAGCCACTCAACAGCAGAGACTTCAAGAAAATGGCTAGAGCCACCGATTCACCTGTTACAGCGCACAGTCCAATCTTAGTAACTACTCGCAGTCGGTATTGTTGTAATAGCAGCTGTCTGTTCTCTTGCAGTTTTGCAGTTCGAAATGTAGTATTCTTATCTCATCAAGGTAATGCGAGAACGTTCAAGCTTGCACAGTTCTAAACATCGTGACACCAAAGATGTTAATGGCCGGGATAAAGTTTGGATGGAAATCGCAGGATCGCTGAAAGTACGATGTGATCTGAATACTGTATTTATCCCGATAATTTAAACACTTTCGCTAGCGCTGGTAAATATACGGCGTGATTCAAGAGGAAAGGTACATGCATTAAGTCGCGACAGTATTAGTGATTGCGATCAAAAAACTTCATATGGACATATGCCCTATTGCGAATGGTTTCCGATATACAACACGTTTAATATCACTTTGGCACATTTTTCTTTAACATTTAGAAAACCGCACACTCCAACGAAAACGTGTCTCAGTGCACAACTAAATTAAATTTCCTACAAAAACAGGTCCTATTTATTTTTTGTCTCGGATTAACAGTTTGCGCGGAGAGATCGCGAGTATATTGAAAATCTCGCTCGACGCACGTGCGCTGTAGCTTAGGTACTTCTTGCAGACCAGTTTGAGGTAGTTTTCTGACTTGATGGATCACAAGCGTCCTGTATCAAAATGTTCGTCTCAACTTAATCTATATTACTGTGGTACGTTGTGAACAATGACAATGAATAACACAGAAAATAAATAGAAATGTACATTAAAAGTGTTCTATATCGGAAACCATTCGGAATAGAGCATATGTCCACATCAAGTTTTTTGCTCTGAATCAGTAATGCTATCACCTGTCGAAACCTGAATCACCCTGTATATGCGGCAAAAACTATTATGTACAACTTCTTTGATCCTGATTCACTGGCCTAAATATTTACCACCCGATACCACAGGATGTTATGAGAAACGTATATAAATAACTGAGCAGTTTTAGTCATTAATACTCCCAAGGAGTAGATGCTGACATGTATTTTTTTATTACTCTGAAAAAAAGTTTTGTCACTTGAAGGATTGATTAATTTATGAACACGGCAAAATCAAGAACAATCACAGTTTTCTTTCAATCATACAGGACTTTTGTGGCTAACGCTTCATTATCCATGGTACTAAGCCACAGCTCTTACGAAAATAATGACCTAAACCTTCTATTTCACAAAAGCATTCGATGTTTTCAACACCACCCCTACCCACCGTATGTTTCAAATTTTCAGTTGATACTTTTTTAATTCCAAAACGGAGAAATCCGAGAATTCTTTTTCCTTCCAAGGAAAGCACCTCTGTGCATTTTATCAATTCAGAAGGCAGCCATTATAAAACAGTGTGTCAATTCTGGATTCGCAGCCATGTAAGTATGAATTATCGGAAAAAAGTTACTTAGGGGCGAAAATTAGTTTTCAGATATCCTCATTGCCTATGGAACAAGGCTGCTGGGTATGACAGAATGTCTGTCAGATTTCACAAAGAATTTGCAGTCGAGTTAATCCAGTTTCAACCACTGTATTCCATAGATCCTTTCAACAAAAGATAGTGACCAGTGATTGAAAGAAAACACAGAAGTGATCCACGAAACTTTCACCCAGTCTCATTGACGTCCAATTACTGCAGAATCTCGGGAAGTGTTCTTAGCGCTAAAGTAATGAGGCATCTCGAACGGCATGAATTCCAGAAACATTGATCATGGGAAACCCTGCTTGCGGCTTTGTTATACGACATCGTGAAATCCACGGATCATGGCAAGAAGGTGAAGGTGACTGGCTTGAACGTTTATAGCCAGAGAGGACGCAGCATGTTATCTTGGATGGAGAATCATCGTAAGAATTAGAAATAACATCAGGCATTTCTAAGGGAAGTGTATCTGGACCCTTGTTGTTCATACTGCACATCACCGACCAGGCACACTATATTAACAGTACTCTCCAACTGATGGTAGATGAAGGCGTTGTCTATAATATCCATAAAATTTCACATATATTCATTCAGATCTTGATGAGTTTTTTGGAGTGTCGCAACGATTCGCAGCTTCTTTTAAATGTTCAAGAATGAAAAACCATATACTTCATAAAAAGTAGAATAGTAATGTTTTATAATCACATCAATGAGTAACAGTTGGAGGCAGTCAACTCAACAGAATGTCCATATTTCCTCTGTCCCAGGTAAAATATGAGGCACAACGCTGTTCGGTAGCAGGATACAGGGAAAATGCTGTCAGTCAAATTTCTTGTTTGTCTCATCTTAACATTTTGCTGAAGTATGTGGGACCAACATCAAATATGACTGTCATAGGATATTGGACGTATACAAATAAGAACGGAACGGAAAGTCACAAGTTTGTTCTACTCATGGAAGATCGTCAACGAAATGTTGAAAAACCTGTAATGGCAAATTCTTACGTCATTCCACGAAAGCCTACTTATGAACATTCATGAATCAGAATTAAACGAATAACCTAGAGATACTCTTTAGTTTCCTATGTATCGCTTCCGTATGGGTCGTGAAGACAAGATTATGGTAGACTAAGAGCAGCACGAAGAGTGGCATTTAAGTAGCCATTCTTTCCGTGCCCCGTAGACAGTTTGAAAAGGAAGAATCTTTAATTGGCACCATGCTAAATACCTTCTACCACGTACTTCACAGCTGGTTGTAGGGCAAGAATACAGATGTAAATTATACCGTAGATACTTTCAGCTATACCCGAAGTTATGAGTTTCTTTGGTAGTGTATATTGTAATTGGCGCTGTCTATTACAATATTTTTAGCTGGTGTTTGTTCAGATGGTTTAAATGGCTCTGAGCACTGTGGGACGTAACAGCTGAGGTCATTAGTCCCCTAGAACTTAGAACTACTTAAACCTAACTAACCTAAGGAGATCACACACATCCATGCCCGAGGCAGGATTCGAACCTGGGACCGTAGCGGACTGAAACGCCTAGAAACGCTGTGCCACTCCGACCGGCAGCTGGTGTTAGTGATTTTGGTATAAAACTTCGTGAGTTACCATGTCACAACCAGGCAATACTAATGAAAATCATAGATTTAAAGAAGGTAAACTTATCAAAAATGAACATTCGAGGGAAGCCGATAAAATTGCTAGACACGGACGTGAGGAATGTGTTACTTCAAAAGTTGTACATTTTCCACAGAAAAAAGCATGCATAGACAAATATCGGAGGCAGTGTAGGGCGGTATTTTCAGACTGAACAGACTAAAGGCAAGCAGCGTATTTTAAGAAGCATTTATGTTTGCGAAATGATGCATATTTAATTTGGTTGGTTTAAAAGTCTTTTCTTGCCTGGGACTGAGCATCACCTGCAGTTTCATAGCAGAACACTTCTTAATCTAAGTACGTGCTCGTTTTCCGGCACAATCGCAATGTCAGGCGCATTGGAAGCACGCCCATGACCCCACTATTGGAAGAAACCACAAATATTTTCAGAGACCAAGTTTGCTTATAATTAGTTATGGCGATGAGGTAATTAAAATTTTAGAAAAGGGAAGGCAGGAAATATATGATTAAATATTATCATATTTACCATTTCAACATAATTTCATAATTTTGATTAAATTTTTTGATATAGTTCACATTTTACTGCTCCACTTCTACGAGGGACGTCCAATGAATAATGAACACATTCTTTTATTAGGAGAGTTTCGGTTGAAAACATAGGAGATCTTTTGGGGGATATCGTGGAATATTTCTTCATCATCCCCTATAGTTTCATGAAGATCCAATAGTGGCAGCGCTATACATAGCCTTCAAAATGGGGTTGTGTCGGAGATGCGTTCCAAGCAGAGAGCTGCCATTGAGTTTATTTCCGGGGAAAACCAGAGAATTGCACTTATTCATAGGCGCTTGTAGAATGTGTACGGAGAACTGACACTGAACAAAATTACGATGAGTCTTCGAGCGAGGCGTCTGTCATCATTGCAAGAAGGTCGCGAGAACGCGTTCTCTCTCCCGCGTACCGGCCAGCCGCACGCAGCTGTCACTCCTCAATGGTGAACGTGCAGACACTCTCGTATGAGGTGATCGACGGATCGCAATGAAACACATCGCTGCGTATCTGACGTCTCCGCTGGCATTGCTGACACACTTGTCAACCTAAGAGGAGCTCACAGAACTTCATTTGACAGTTCTTCCTCATTCACCCTACAGAGCAGATCTCGCATTTTCTGGCTTCCATCTGTTTGGCCCAATAAAGGACGCTCTCCGCAAAAAGCAGTGCGTGGATGATAGGGAGGTAAAGTGATACTATGTGGGAATACAGCCTTTCCCAGTTAGGTGACGTAAGGCTGTCGTATTGATCGGAGGTTTTCTTGATAGCGTTTTGTGGACAAAAGAGGCGGAATGATATGGCGTATTGGAATCCTGAATAAAACCAGAAGATAAGTCTTGCATTACTTATTGAACGCCACTCGTACATGTTTCACGAATAAAGAACGAGGCTTACGTAAACACAAGATGTAGTCAAACACCACAAAAGCAATATGTGGTAACTGTCCCATTTAATCCATCAAAGTTGACTAGGATTTCGTAAAAACAACAGTAAAATACATAAAATATATTAAAATAATGGTGATACGCTAACGCTTAACATATAGCTTCGCGTAACTTACAGGGATAATAATTTAGACGATTTAAAATCGTAGAATAAACTCAATGTTATCAGTAGTTCTCAAAGCACTACAATTATGAACACAGGACTGCAGCCTATGGATACGCGAGCGTGTAAACGAGGCGATTGCTGTTGCTTCCAATACTTTCCATTTACGGTGTGGAAAGTCAGTGTTCCTGATATCTTTACTGTTCCATACATCAACCGATGAAATCGAACCTTTGTCGGATCACTTTGTAGTCCGTCTAACTGCCCGTCTGTTATGTCCCCATTTCGCAGGAACAGGTACACGTATCGAGTTGAAATTTATGTCAAACACATAGGTCTACGTCCCGTTATCGATGTAAAAGATTTAGCTTCTAAGTCAGTGCAACCAAAAGATGCTACAATTTATGTCAGTTACTTTTATACTCGCAAACTACCTCATTAAAACCTACAGGGTACTTCTCATTGACGAAGGATCATGGATTTTGGCCACAAGCAAGATTTCACAGAGCAATTAAAGGAAAAAAAATCCGAAAACTGTCAATTTGTGATTATGTCACATAAATAAACACTTTTTTGTCACTCGTTGTCTGTCTGTCGGTCCATCTTTTAAGATCGCTTTTTCTCAGGAATGGGTAGATGTATCAGGCTCGAATTTTCAGACGCTAAAGTCTACGGTCCCTTGCAGGTGTAAATGATTTAACTTTCTAAGAGAGTTCACTCAAAAGTTACGGCCATTTATGTCTCACATTTTGGTACTCACCAACTAACACTTCAAAATATGTAGATGAACCTTTTCCCTTCTGTTTCATTTTACTCAACTTCTTTTCTTTTCCAGTTCTACTAGTTGACTGATGAACCGTGTGGGTTTTTTTCTTGACAGGAAGTATTTGTTTTTATTTATTTTGGCTTAAGACTACATAGACCATAGTGCCAGCAACACTTACAACGATACTGCGTTGACTTAAAACTTTGAATCACACGTTCAACACATTTTCCACTTCTTAAAGTGTCAGTATTGCCGAGGCTCTCCGACACTAGAATAGAGCCCCAGCTTTGTACGCAATGGGGAAATCCTGCCTGTACCTTTGAGTTCTACACCTAATTCTGCGTCTGCATACATGGTGCTGAAGCCACCGTGTGATGCGTGGCGGAGGGCAAGTAGATGGGCAGAGTAAGTGCAGCACTGAGGACAGTACAGTATACTAAGAAGATTTAGTTGTAGTCGTGATTACATTGCGTATAAGTCTAAGCATTGAATGATTTTGTGTGGAATATATTAATCAATATCGTATTAGTCTTCATTTACAACTATAACGTCTTAATTTTAAAGAGTTCACAAATGAACAATAAGTTCGATCTTCATATACAAATAATTTAAGAAATATATTTAAAATAACACAAAGCATTATTTCAGTAACAGGCTGTCTCCACTAGATTAGTGATGATAATGTGTTTTGGGCACGCAACACTAAGACTTCAAATACCCCCTCCCCTTCCCCCCAACACACACACACACACACACACAGACAACTGTCTCTTTCTCTCTATCTCTCTCGGAAATGTCAGTGAAATGAAATAATAAAAATAGTATAGCAAATATAATGGCTGGCTGATCGTTGGAATGTAGAGATTTAGCCGGCCATTCTATAGTACACTAGAATCTCCAGCCGAAATGCTTAGGCTGCAGTCCAGACAACCAAAAATTTTAGTACTTTAGCTACACTCGTCTCGTTATGAGCTAGGAAGCGTATCGAACTTAATTCTTCTTCTGCCCCCTCATCACAAGCAAAAGTGCACTAATTTGAAATGTGGGGTATAGGTTCAGATGACCCTGAGCACTATGGGACTTATCATCTGAGGTCATCAGTTCCCTATACTTAGAACTACTTAAACCTACCTAACCTAAGGACAGCAAGTTTTTTCGATGTTACTCTACAAAAAGAGATCATTGTTTTCGTTTCTAATTGAATATTGCCAAAATAAATACCAGGGCAATGCCGAGTTTGTCAGCTAGTTTTTAAGTAAGACGATACTGCAGACACACACAAGTTGAGATAGGTCGGAGGCCATATAAAACTAGAACAGAGAGATTCGATCTGCTACCCATGAATTACGGCCAAATAATTTTGAAATATTTAGCGCTTTTAGGGGCCATGTTTTCAGGTTTCTAAGGTGTGGTAACTAAGTTTAATATCAAATACGAGGCCTAGAAAGCACACCGTATCTTTAAAACTTTGACCGGTGTCCCTCATCCTCAATTCAGCAAAGTTAAAAAGATGATTTAAACGGTTAAAAAGGACACACGCAGACATAAAGAATTATAATCTCTTTTCGCTGACGATTCCTTTAGATTTCTAATAATAAGCTGCAAATGCTAAGTTGTTTTTGCAGGGTTGAATTAGGAACAAAAGATGGAGACGTAGTTCATGAACAAAGAATACTGGACGGGACTTCTACTGTTAACGTTGTAGTACTGATAGCTGTGGCGGACACAGTCACCCTTAAAACGTTACTTGGAGGGATACTATTTTCTTGTCGATATTTAAAATAGCGTAACGACAATAGGAACGGCCGCATACAGAAGGGAAAAATTTTCGCGTAAGCGCTGTTCATGGAGCTGTCCGAGGATACTGTGCATCCAAGTAGTATCTTGGGCTATTTTGAAGTCAAGATATATATACACTCCTGGAAATGGAAAAAAGAACACATTGACACCGGTGTGTCAGACCCACTATACTTGCTCCGGACACTGCGAGAGGGCTGTACAAGCAATGATCACACGCACGGCACAGCGGACACACCAGGAACCGCGGTGTTGGCCGTCGAATGGCGCTAGCTGCGCATTATTTGTGCACCGCCGCCGTCAGTGTCAGTCAGTTTGCCGTGGCATACGGAGCTCCATCGCAGTCTTTAACACTGGTAGCATGCCGCGACAGCGTGGACGTGAACCGTATGTGCAGTTGACGGACTTTGAGCGAGGGCGTATAGTGGGCATGCGGGAGGCCGGGTGGACGTACCGCCGAATTTCTCAACACGTGGGGCGTGAGGTCTCCACAGTACATCGATGTTGTCGCCAGTGGTCGGCGGAAGGTGCACGTGCCCGTCGACCTGGGACCGGACCGCAGCGACGCACGGATGCACGCCAAGACCGTAGGATCCTGCAAATTAGGGACACTGTTGCTCCTGGGGTATCGGCGAGGACCATTCGCAACCGTCTCCATGAAGCTGGGCTACGGTCCCGCACACCGTTATGCCGTCTTCCGCTCACGCCCCAACATCGTGCAGCCCGCCTCCAGTGGTGTCGCGACAGGCGTGAATGGAGGGACGAATGGAGACGTGTCGTCTTCAGCGATGAGAGTCGCTTCTGCCTTGGTGCCAATGATGGTCGTATGCGTGTTTGGCGCCGTACGGGTGAGCGCCACAATCAGGACTGCATACGACCGAGGCACACAGGGCCAACACCCGGCATCATGGTGTGGGGAGCGATCTCCTACACTGGCCGTACACCACTGGTGATCGTCGAGGGGACACTGAATAGTGCACGGTACATCCAAACCGTCATCGAACCCATCGTTCTACCATTCCTAGACCGGCAAGGGAACTTGCTGTTCCAACAGGACAATCCACGTCCGCATGTATCCCGTGCCACCCAACGTGCTCTAGAAGGTGTAAGTCAACTACCCTGGCCAGCAAGATCTCCGGATCTGTCCCCCATTGAGCATGTTTGGGACTGGATGAAGCGTCGTCTCACGCGGTCTGCACGTCCAGCACGAACGCTGGTCCAACTGAGGCGCCAGGTGGAAATGGCATGGCAAGCCGTTCCACAGGACTACATCCAGCATCTCTACGATCGTCTCCATGGGAGAATAGCAGCCTGCATTGCTGCGAAAGGTGGATATACACTGTACTAGTGCCGACATTGTGCATGCTCTGTTGCCTGTGTCTATGTGCCTGTGGTTCTGTCAGTGTGATCATGTGATTTATCTGACCCCAGGAATGTGTCAATAAAGTTTCCCTTTCCTGGGACAATGAATTCACGGTGTTCTTATTTCAATTTCCAGGAGTGTATATATATTAATTGATGCTTGTGCAAGAAAGCGCTTTCTCTAGTCACTTCCAGGAGGACTAGGTTTCCAAGGTTGGAGTGATACCGCCTGAACCCATACTGGAAGCGACTTAGGAGCTGTCTTGAATTTGAGACCCAGACAAAATGGCGGCTAATAATCGGCTCCAAAGTTTTCCCCGCGCAACTGGTGCAGGCAACACTACGACCACAACTCGGGCATATACAGTCCTTCCGGGCTTCAAAGTGGGGTTCTTCTCTCCAGGAGTTGGGAAAACAATCTGATGCACAAACGAAGTTAAAAGCGGCTGGGAGGATTTCCTTGTATCGGCCGGTTTCGTACCGTAACATGTGACCAGATTTGTCAAAAGCCACAGATAAAGCAGAATCCATCTCCCACATGGAAAAGCGTCAGTTCCATATTTCATTTTTGCTGGCAATAAAGTCCCAGTTGCTCCTCTCATCGGCCACTCCGTAGTGCCGGAAAGCTGGATCCTGGCTGGCAGTGGCGGAAACTCTAATGAAACAATCCGCCATTGCCTTCGCAAGGTCTCTCAGAGCCTGCCGTTCTTCAGCACCTCCAACCTCCACCAGATGTCATCCTGATGGTCTGCCAAACGGCTGTACTTTTAATTGAACGGTTTATGGTGTTCATAAACTTTTGCCACGATCTCGTTTTGCCTTCTCTCATAATTTGATGACATTTAGTCCTCGTTACCTGAAAGGTTGCGAAGTCCTCTTAAGTTGACGGGTACTTAAAACTATACAGAGTCGCCCTGCTGCTCCTGATCACATTCTTTCATGCACCGCTCTGTTCTGGAACGTAAGTTCAGATCGTGAGGCGATAACTTGAGTGAAAGTCATCGATCATTAGCCGTTGATCAGTTTGTGCGAGAGCTGGAGAAATCACCAAGAGAACAGTAGCAGCCATCGACCTCGTTGCAGTGCCGGAATGCGTTTTTATTGTAGAACTCCTAAGAAAATCATGTGCATTATATTCCGGGGTAGCTAAGTAATGAATCAGTGAAAGCCACTTCGTCTAGTACCTCATGCGGAGGCATGTACGCGAGACATACTGCCAACCTTGAAGGTCATGCACTGACATAGCGACTGGTTGTAGGCTGGTAGTTAGGGGGAGAGGCTAGGGGTGGGACACATTCTTTACAAAAATAACCAGCTCTCTCTTCAATAAGACAGTAGTAGATGCGTCGGATCGCTTAAAATGTTTCTCCTAGAGACAGATAGATATGGGACATCCCTGAGCGAATAGCAGTTATTCTTCCACATGTGGCCTAAACCCATTCATGTTCCACTGGAGTATGGAAGCCTTCTTAGCGATGAATTTCATCTCTGCCTTTCCCTCTGTGGTTTCTTTGTGACGGTGAGTTTGCAGCAGAGGTCGGTGAATGGGCTACTTGAAAAATTTGCTGGCTTCTCCAGGCAGACGTCGATGTCCATACCATAGGTAATATGGTGGTAGTCCTACCCATCAGTCAGGAGCAAGTTCGCATGGTGTAATGGTTTCGGACCCCAACTTTTACACCTGTTAGTTTTCAACCCCAGCTTGAACTTTTGGGACTTGGTTACACTGTTTTAACAAAACCATTTTTCTCATTCACTTTATCTGTCTGCCGTGAGCGTATATTATTCCCTCTGACAGTACGGTCAGCTGCCTCCTTTACGGCAGCAACACACATCTGGTGACTAGTGGCGATCGTGAGTGGCTGAGGAATGGCACGTTATCGACGTCACAGAAAGACATAAGCCGGTCAGTCAGTCACATTATGTGTCCACGATAAATTGACAGTTTCATTGGTGCTGCCAGACACGGAGAAAATCGGCATTAGCTGCAGGATATTGTGACTCCTGACACTTCCCAGGCGTATTTCTCCTTCCAGTAATTTTCGGGTTGCAGTCAGATCCCATCAACCCGTTGTGACTGCATGATTTTAATAATTGCATTCCAATTTTTATCCAGTTGAAAGCCGTTATCACAATTCGTTAAATTATCAGCAAGACGTGTTTAAATGGATTTGCGGCTGGTCCCGGCGGAGGTTCGAGTCCTCCCTCGGACACTGGTGTGTGTTTTTACCCTTAGGATAGTTTAGGTTAAGTAGTGTGTAAGCCTAGGGACTGATGACCTTAGGAGTTAAGTCCCATAAGATTTTACACACATTTGCATTTTTTAATGGATTCCTTAATTACAGAGTCCCAGAAGCTGGAAACCGCTGCTAATATTTTGGTATTATTGTATTCTATTGACTGTTCCATGGAAATGCAATGTTCTGCCACTGCTGATTTTAAAGGTTGCCGCAGACAGGTGTGTCTTTCATGTTCTACACAGCGTTCCTAGACCGTTCGTGTCTGTCCTATATATCCAGGGCGACACTCACAGGGAGTTTTATAAACACTCGCCTTACTCAATTGTAAATCGTCTTTAATGGATCCGATTAAAGCCCTGCTCTTTGCTGGTGGACGGAAGATGACAATTGGAATTCAATTATTAAAATTATGCAGTCACAATGGAATCGACATGCACAGTCGATACTCAGCGAGTATCAGTGAGGCCAGCATACACAACTTGACTGCCTCGCACTTGTCATACCCTAACGCACGCACCGTAAACCGCCAGTACGTTTCGCACGCGCGGAATTCGCTATAACTACCATGACTGCATCAGGACTTTTCAGTACTTCGTCTTCACACCTGAGGATGGCCGGACGTCTCTGAGCCGAAATATCATGGCAGAATGTTGATGGAATCCGGCTGCAAACCCGAAAATTACTGGATAAAAGATATTCAATGTTCTCCAAGCGCGGCCACAGTAAGGCTGCCATACACGCGTAGAGTTACTGTACACATCGTTACGGGTAAGGCTGCAAACACTACGGGAAGCAGCCGACGCTGCCTTCCCCGCATCGCGCCGCTGCTCTCAGCAGTAACGATGAGGGCCATGGCATGCCTCTTTCCATTCCCGACAACCACAGCGCGATTAGACATGTTATCGTAGACAGGCAGTAGGCCTACTTTTATCTTGCCTGACAGTGTCATTGATTTTATTTGGCTGCTTATTGGTTCGATGGCATCATTAGCTTAACTGAACGTTAGTTCTCAGCATTCTTATCAACTTATGACTTACATAAAAGAGAAAAGTGCACGTAGTTCTACGTTAAATTCTTTTTAATCAAACACAGATATTGCAAAAAGGAATATAGGCGTGAGTACACCTTGCTACGATACCTGATGGTTACTGCTAGTGTACTTCTTTAACCTGTGATTACTCGTATTTTAGGTATTTGGGCTATGCAAGCCTCTGTTTAAAAAGAATAGATCGGTGTAGTCGTAAGTGCCGAGGCGCACGTCTGCTTTCATGTCCTGCAAATAATTCGCTGCAAATAAGAACCTGCAGCTGCGATTCTGCATTCAAAAAGTCTATGCATGGGCTAGAGTTGCGAATTAATAAAATACACAGAATTACAAAATAAAAGTGAAATGAATAGTTTAATAACAAGGGTTCTATTCTAACGTCTCTAATTGATGTAGACGACAGAGAAATATGTTGAATACTGTTTATTCTAGAATGAAGACCCCAGATAAACGGGTAGTGCTCCTATAAGATTCATTTAAAATACAGACAGACAGTACCCTTATGAAATGCAGTAAAATTACCTTGAGAGCGTTGCGAGAATGGTGGTAAAATCCCCATACTAAATTTTAATTAAATATTCTCCAAAATTAAGCCCATGTCGTAATCACACTACACGAAATATTCACCAGTTTAACATGCTTCATAGTTACACATGATGATTCACAAATTAACACGAACGATACAACGCATAGTAACTCATACTCTGTCTATCCTCAGCTCTGTAATACAAGCGAAAAAAGTTAGAGATTTGCTCTGGAGCACATTCAGACCCATAGAAATGTAAAGTCACTTCGGAAGATAAGGTCTGGTGGCGGCCGTTCACCGCCCAGAATCAGTCACCTAAGTGATCGAATACCACTCGTTACCTCAGGCAGGTCTGCATCCTTCAAGTACAAACGTAAAAGGGTCCAGAATCGCTCCCTACAGCACTTCACTCGAAAAGTGTACGTATCCAATTGACTTCGACAATGTTTTGGCGCTGTCCTACTCTCAATGACTAAAGACCATCGCCTTCGAAATTACGTCGTTCTTAAGTTCTGCAGACGTGAACTGACTCAACGTGACCACTTCCCGAACTAAACTAACAAATTGCATCTGTACTGAAACTAAAGAAATGCTATAAACATTCGGTCTCACTAAGATTATTTACAATAGATTACAAATAAAGATTTGTTCATAAACAAATAAGCTAGTATTCTTGAGCAAGTACACTCACGTTGAATGGCAAAAAATTGTTGTAGCATATTGTATAAACAAGTATTGAGGGCTACTTTACAGACACACCTTTTGGTTCTCATTTCAAATGCAGTGTCCGCTTACACATACGCTTGATCACTTTTAAATTAGCATAGTTTTTAATACTGCTTGCAATAAACATTTAAATAAAGTTGCGTAATCGGAGAAAACATTAGTAGCATCGTCTGAGATATCAACATTGATAGCACGATGAAAAAAGCCTCACGCAAATGAAACTCTCGCAAAACCTTGCTTAATCAAAGCTGTCAAAGTAAAAAAGGAAATGCAAGAAATATCTCTATCGAAAAACACAGTAAAAGCGCGGATTGAACTAATTTCAAATAATATCGAGGAACAACTTGTTTCAAGAGTTAAAAAATCACCAAGTTTCGCTTTGTAGTTTGATGAATCGACTGAAATATATAACTGTTGTCAGTTACTCATATCTGTCCACTTTTAAAACAACGGAAACAAAATTGAAGAAGACTTATTGGGTTCAGGGGAACTGGAAACGACATCAAACGTATGGACGTTACGAAAATAATTACAGAATATTTTCAGAAACATAATATTTTGTGGGACAAGCTCTTTCGTTTTTGTACGGATGGTGCTCCACCTATCTTAGCATCACGCTCAGGCCTAGTGATGTTAAGAGATCCGTAAAAATCCTTAGCAATAACAACGCATCGGTAGGCGTCAGCTTCTAAAATTTTCCTGGACGTCTTAATAATACCGTGCACCTGGCAATAAGAGTGGTAAATATTATGAAATGCAAATCCTTAAATACACACTAAAAAAAAAAGGATAAGGAAACTGTGTACTGAAATGAACTCCGACCATCTTGGTAGGTTACACGAACTCAGAGAAGGTGTTGTGTTACTTTTAGGTGAGGAAAAATGAAAGACCTACTAGAGCAGTTTTCTGATTTCATGTCCCAGATGTATTTGGCTTATGTTATGTATACTCTCACTCACTTGAACAGTATGAACCTGCAGTTGAAGGGTTCCGAACAGAGACATTTAGAACGCATAGCAAATATATTTACTTTTGAAGATACTGTACTTTCATTTTTTTGCAGCCTTCAGTTAGAATATGATACATTGGTCAAAACAATTATTTGGCGTTCGCAATATTAAAGCACTCGTTGATGATAAAAAGTATGACATGATTAGGGAAACGTCAAGAGTCACCTGCAGACGTTGGTTGATGAATCCAATCATTACTTCTCAGAACATAACAAAACGGAAGCTACAGTTGACCAAAAAATGATGCGCAATCCTTGTAGCACTATTGCTGGAGAAGTCGCACAAGAAATCCAGGAAGAGTTTATAGAATTCCAAAATCACATAAACTATAGGGACGCCTTCGAATCTGATTCTTTAGAGCAGTTTTGGAGTAAAAAACGCAATTTCATGCACTAAAATTTGAGAAATCACCTTGCGCTCTCTTACACTTTTACCTACAACTTATTTGCGCCAACAAGGGGTTGCTGCTTTGCTGGTAATTCAGAACAAGTTCAGGAAGTGATTGAAAGCAGGTTATGATATTTCTGTAGCTCTGAGCAATAATATTGGCGACAGAATCACCCAACCTGTGCAGGAGATGCAAGGTAAAAAAAAAAAAAATCACACTGATGCTAAACGAAATTTAATTTTCTAAGTAGTGTTGTGTTCTCTCGTATAATAGTACTGTTGATACATGTTACTTCTGAGTTTAATGCATATGTTAAAAATTTTCATTTTTAGATTGTCATAGTTTATTTTGAAAGGGTACAGTACCACCCGACATTGAAAATAGGTACAACATTCTTCGTTATTCTTGTCAGTACAACATATTTTTTCTAATAATAACTCAATTTCAATTAATACAACGAAGCCGGATACCAGTGTGGGAAAGAATGAAAATTTATTTATTTAATTGATCACATGTGCACTCCCACAAAATAAACCCCTAACCGCAGATAGTGAACGTGAATATACGATCATCTTTGAGAAGATCTTTTGGTCACCTTTGGTGGAACCAAAGAGATGAAATTTACCGGAGGTTTGAGCGCCTGAAATGTGGCTGACCAATGGGTAGCATCGTCTTCCCCCACCTCGACGGAGGTGCGACATGACCTGAAGAAAGGCCATGTTTCAGCACTCTGCCGCTGGATCTAGTGTTGGTAAGACCTGTCTTAGGTGTGCTCCGTAAAGACAAAAGAGTGGAGACATGGAATGCATGTGAAATACTTAAGAGTAGTTTGGAATAATAATTTCTCTATTTCAGGAACTTTTGTGGGGAGAATTAAATGTCAGGCAGGTAATATCAAGGGGATCGTAGTAATCTTCGGAAGTGACCAACAGTCACAATGAAACCATGTGTAGCAATAAGTTGAAATACTTCCGAGTGCTTAAGTTAAGCTAAATTACTAGCGTGTGTACTATAAGTTGGAAATATTCAAGAAATGGCGTGTGCAGGACTTGAAATTAGAGACGAGTACTTCCACGTGGTGAGTACTGTGTGAGTCTCAATCTGTGTATGAGACAAAGGATAAAGAGAAGTACTCGTCCATGGTATCAGTTGAGGACTCGCGTGTGTGATGAATATGTTCTCAATATTACTTTGCGTGTTATGTTTCCGTGTGACGCTTGATTCAAACTATAATACTCTGAGAGAGAAGCAAGGTGAGTCAGCCGTCTATCCAGCAACGCCACTTGGCTTGCATTGCACAGGAAGACGTGCATATATCCTCCAGAGTTCATAGTAGGAAAGAAAACTGCGAAGTGTGGCAGTGTCGTGTGAAACTGGGATAAATACTAATTGAAGTGGGAAAGCTGAAAGTGAAGTGATTATAACATTGTGACTATTTTTGTATTGTATGTTGCCAGTGTGATGTATTTCATGAAATTTAAGTATGTGTGGTTGGCATGGGAGAGTACCGCTCGGTCTGGAGGAAATTTTCGTAATGATGGGTGTGAGAGTCGAAGTGTGAGATATAGAAAAATATCCACCAACCTATCCAGAAAGTGCACTGTAGCGTTAAATAATTACGAGACCATAAGATAGAGAATCACCAATGTAAAGCCATGCCCACTGGGCGGAATTTTTCATGTGTTATTGTTGTAGGTTACAGAATTTGTGTGTTTAGGTTATAGAAATTATCGGAATAAATAAGATAGTGAAAAGAAAAAGATTGGTGGGCTTTTCCTTCGAACAGTATGTTGTCACGATACCCAGAATTTATGATATGTGCGCCATTCATATTCAGTGCGATGGCCACGTGTTGATCAAAGCCGTTAAATAAGAAAGAAAATGTGGTATTGCCAGTGCGTAGTGAACAGTCAGAGTTGTGTAAATTACCAATAGTCAGATGTGCGTTTCCGTACCCGTTGCGTAATATTCAAACAGGAGAATAACTTGTAACTTAATTGTGAGTACTAGAGCTCATGTTACTCGATAAATAAGAATGAGTCCACTCGCTTGGCAGACCACTCATCTTGCAGGCCTGACTGCTTGATGCCACAGTATGAGCAAGGCATGTGGGTGCCTCTCAATTTATCTTGAACCTTATGGTTCCTGCTAATGTCAAAGAAACCAAAGTGGTCCCCGATCAAAAAAAGATTGAGAACCGCTGGTGTAGCAAGGGGTTTTAGATAAAAGTGCAATCATTCAGACGGGCAGAAGAAGGTGTACCCCGCTCCCTATCCTGTTTTAAGAACCGTCTGTATACAAGCATACTGTGGACGACATCGCTCAGTAAATTATGCTTGCTCGTAGCTGATGTCCTCATTCCTTAAATTATGTGGCGTGTATGGCACCGGAAGCGTATTAAAGAAGATGTCAAAGAGATTTAGTGCCCTGTAAGATTTTGGAAAGAAATTTCATCGATTGCCGTAGTATCTTACAGACAGTGGAGTTCGGTTCCAGCATTTTTGTGAAATGCTTATGTTAATCCCCATTGTTTAGTCACAACCGTTATGGGGCTACCATCATATTTGGACGAACAACTCAGTCTGACAATATCCACCGATTTCAAGGTTTCACGGATTGGATGGAACACCCTATAATGGAGAATATCTAGTTTATGCAAGTCAGATTTCGGTGTGTTGCCTTATACGATGCTTCCACAAAAGACAGAACGGATTGAATGCTTATAAATAGTCAAAAATACTGTCGGTTCCGTTTCCTACCAGGACTCTAGCAACTGTTCTTAATACATTCACATTTATTCACTTTGTTTGTTAGCTACTCAGTACAGTCAAACGGGCCACAATAAGGGTGCGACTACATGGGAAATTGGTATAGGACGAGACGTATTTCTGTTGGCTGGCGATACGTTTTCTCCGCGAGATTATCACCACTACTGCCTTCTTTGGTAACAGAGAAAATCCATCACACCACTCTCATTCGGCAGGCATATCACATGCATTGTTGAGTCACAATTTTGTCATCGAGAAACATGGGGAATGGGCGTGTATACAAACGCCGTTCACATTCAGAACATCTTTGATGTTTGGACCAAATATAGTCTCTAGATCTGCGACATACAGAGTGTGCTCTCAAGGTTTTAATATTTCACCATGTGGAAACTCATTTTTTACTATGCTAGGGCCATGTAACGTGTTATCTTGACCTCGGGTGTATGCCACACGACAGCCCTGCAGTTTGAAACTAAATTACAGAATCAGGTAACGTTTCCGTAAAATGAAAATAATATACAAACAGTTACTGAAGTGAAATGAACTACTCAACACAAGCAATATGTAAACACCTGCCCATTAATTCCATATAGGTGCACTTAATGAAACCACAAAACTCTTCGCTCAATCGCAGTTTATCAGCACACTGAACTCGCATTCGGGTGAGCGAAGGATCAAAACCGTATACGGCCAGTCTGATTTAGATTTTCCGTGATTTCTCTAAATCGATCCAGGAAAATACCGGATCAGTTCCTATGAAAGGACACAGCAGACTTCCTATCTCATACTTTGATCAGTCCGAGCTTTTGTTCCGTCTCTAATGACCTCGATGTCGAAGGGACTTTAAACCCTAATCTTAAGTTTTGTTCTTTGCTCTATATAAACTGTGCTCTCCTGCTCGCTACTGCTCAGACATCAGAGTACTGCACAGTCAATTTTACACTAGTAAAATACACAAGCAATCGATAAAAGTACGTAATACTGAAAAATATTAGGTTACATTTCATTTAAACACAGACTCGGGAAAGGAAACGACTAGTATACTCATTCTATAGGAACTAGGTTCATCTGCTGGTTTCAGCTGCTCGCTGGGCTACGGCTGGAATACTACATGACTGCATAGTCAACAACTTCAAAGAATATACATCAGGCCCAGACCCTCATAACCACCGGGTGATCATTCTCTTTCTAAAGCATTGCCTTAAAAATATTCCAGATGCAGTGACACAAACTTGAATAAGTCGAAATCTAGGAAAAATACTACAGGATTAGACGGATTTTATAAATCTCTCTCGAATGAGAATAAAATGGGATCAGGAAAACATCTTTTTTGCTAAAAAGAACCTCCTATACCTCATAAGTTAAGACCTGAGGTTTCGGCAAAAGTTGGTTTGAGGGAGTTTTAATCTCTGTGCAGTTTTGTTAAAATATTGCATCAGAACATTGTGATTATTATTATTTTATAATTATTTATATTAGTTAAGGTAACACAAATTTAACACTAGGGAGTCACATGTCCACTATGGTATTTACCATTCAAGAAGCGAAAGATTGCACAAGATGGAAGCTCTAAAGTCGCGTAGTCTCTGAGAAGAAGCGGTAATTGTACACACCATATTCAAATTAATTGAAGATAATACATTAATATCACACTTTTTTATTTAGCATGTAGTATACATGTATTCTTTCTTTCCTTCTTTTTTTCGGCGGGGGGGGGGGGGGGGGCAGTAATATTCGTGGCTGAGGCCGACCTATGTCCGCCACTGCACAGACAGCAGTACGCACAACAATATCGGTCTAAAGCGTTGGTTCAAATGGTTCAAATGGCTCTGAGCACTATGGGACTTAACATCTGTGGTCATCAGTCCCCTAGAACTTAGAACTACTTAAACCTAACTAACCTAAGGACATCACACACATCCATGCCCGAGGCAGGATTCGAACCTGCGACCGTAGCAGTCGCGCGGTTCCGGACTGAGCGCCTAGAACCGCTAGACCACCGCGGCCGGCGTCTAAAGCGTACATTAGCCTCTATGCAGTTGCGCGTTATGAGGTAATCATTAGGTTTACTACCAGTTCAGTTAGTGGTAAAACCCCAAATTATATGCGAGACAAATTAAATGGGAGGAAATATTAAAATTATGGAAATGGTAGTAATGTCCCCACGGTAATTGAAGTATCTCGTGATTGTAAGATGTGATTAAAAAATATAAAGAGTCAAAACCAGATTTGATGTAAAAAGACTTGCAAAGAGATGACGAGAAGCCACTCGCACTGTTTGTGTCTGTACGGAACTGCTGTTTCAACGACCCGTCTGTTTATACCGACTTGGCCATGTTGCAGAGGATGCAACCTGCGGCCGCTGTATGTCACGCCGACACAATATCCACAAAGCGGAGCGCTGGTATCTGAACAGGCGGATCTCATCGCCCGTATCCAACCGTCTCAGTCGTCGCACTGGAGTCACACATTAAGACGTTAACACAGCACTCTGAACATGTGTATAGATGGTGAGCCGAGTTATTGCTCAATGTTTTTTTTAACAACATAGTGGCTGTTGGGGATTTAACTCATCGTCATATGTGGTTAATACTAAGATGAAACTGTTCCTCTGCTGTACAGCGAACGCAATTTTGGATCTTTCTGAAATATTAAAAATGTGTGCCAGACCTGGATTCGAATATGGATCTTTGTATTTCGTGGGTAACTTCGTCACCGATTGAGGCATTCAGGCACGACTAATGCTTTTCCTTAACACCCAGCCGCCATTCTCAACTACCCACCCTCCCTCACTCTCTTACGAACGCACACATACACGCACACGCACACGCGCACACACACACACACACACACACACACACACACACAAACACAAAAACACACACACACACAAACAAAAAAACACACACACACTCATCTATCCTCAACTCATCCAGTATCTCCTCATAATCTCCAAATTTCGCAGGAGGTTTTTTGTGTACCCTGATATAGCTGAGAAATGCGTTAGGTGGCATAGGAACTGCTTCAAGAACAAATCTTTCACTCCGCAACCCTGTGTGTAATATTTTGAGACACACGAATAGATTAAAACTTTGTGGCACGAATACTGTCCCTAATTAGCACACTGTTTTAGTGTCAGGAATTTGTATATTGAACACCGTTATGGACGTTCGACACATTAAATAAGGGAAAATGCAGCCTATAATGCCCAGAGCGCCTTAGACAGAGTCGCCCAGACTGATGCCGAGTTCCATCACTTCCGGAAGGCATTCGAAACGTTTGCACACTGTTGTTTAGTGAACAAAATACGAACTCACCGAGTATCGGACCACATTTTTCACTGGGTTTCGCAGTAGATAAAACTGAACACGACATTATTAACTAGACGAAGTCGACAGATGTAAAGACGCTCCAAGCGAGTGTTACAGGGCCACTTCTGTTTACAATATACAGATATCAGGATGATTCGCATGCACCTACTTTTGAGATTTATACAATCCGCAACGACTTAGAAAACGACGCGCAAGATATTCATATTCTCTCGCTCGCTATGGCCAAACTAGTAGTCATACAGAAGAAATGAACAGGACCTTTCTGTAGGAAATTCAGAATAGTTAATTTTGACAATGGAATATTTTTTTGCCGTAGTTCTCGAATTATTCGAGGGAAACCTACAAAGTTGACCCTTCAAATACATTATTCTTGAATAAATCAGAAATCATGGCCTCCAGCGAAAACGTATCCCAGTACAAATTTTAACTACATTAACTTCCCAATAGAAATGTCGTGCTCATCTTTTCTGTAGCGGTAATAATTCGCACGTATCGAGAATATGAAATTCATGCAAGTGGTACTACTGATGGTGTTCTAGGCTGCACAAAACCCATAGGTAGGGGCACATGAATCCGCCTGTATGATGTAGTGGATAACGTCTCATGCTACACAAGGCAGTTCGCTGCCGACGCTGTCTTCAGGAAGGCTGTAGCTCCCGAAGACTATAGAAAAATGCAGGAAGACCTGCGAAGGATCGATGACTGGTTGAGCGTGAACGTGAATATGGCTCAAATGGCTCTGAGCACTATGGGACTTAACATCGGAGGTCATCAGTCCCCTAGAACGTAGATCTACTTAAACTAACCTAAGGACATCACACACATCCATGCCCGACGCTGGATTCGAACCTGCGACCGTAGCGGTCGCGCGATTTCGGACTGAAGGGCCTAGAACCGCTCGGCAACTCCGGCCGGCTGAACGTGAATACTTGTGATGTATTCAGCGAAAACATCCTTTACTGTTCCATTGTGTTATTGGTGAGAAATGACTGGAAACCTTAACAGGTGTACAATACCTAAGACTAACCATTCGGAGCATCTGAAGTGGAATGGCCTTATATAACTAAATGAAGGAAAAGCAAATGCCAGACTAAGATCCGTTGGAAAAATCTTACAGAAAAGTATTACATCATTGCAAGAAATGGGTTACAAAATTTACTTACAGATCGAATTAAAAGAAGAGATAGAGGAGATCCAACGAAGAACAGCGCGTCTCGTCACGCGATCCTTTACTGTGCACGACAACATTACAGAGATGCATAACAAACTGCTGGGGCAAACGCAACTGGAGAGTCATTGAGTATCGAGAAGAGTAGGGATGGCGGTTATCACTGAAACAGTCGATTTTCGGTTATATCGTTTCTTTTTTCTTGCCAGTCTAACCTGACTGTTAAAACAAAGATTGAAAAAGTATGACTCTCAGTTTCAAGATACAAAGAATGAAATTATTAAATAGGCAAATAAAAGGAAGCTTACTCCGTCCACAGTTCGCTGCTTTTCGCGACAAGTGATAAGTGGTTTGCCGGCCGCGGTAGTCTAGCGGTTCTAGGCGCGCAGTCCGGAACCGCGCGACTGCTACGGTCGCAGGTTCGAATCCTGCCTCGGGCATGGATGTGTGTGATGTCCTTAGGTTAGTTCGGTTTAAGTAGTTCTAAGTTCTAGGGGACTGATGACCACAGATGTTAAGTCCCATAGTGCTCAGAGCCATTTCAACCATTTGATAAGTGGTTGAATAATACAAAATCGTCACCAGTATCTTTCTATTGATTCCAATTTTTTTGAATTTTGCTCAAAAATCATGGTGTAATTGAGGATCATACTAATATCTGCCTATTACGAATACTCAGGCCAAAAGGGTGAAAGCTGAGGTTGAAGAAGTCTTTTTTAGTGATAATTTGTCTGCTTTCAAGGGATACAACCAGATAAAAGCATATTATGTAGACGCGCACCGCAGATCAACTACTTTCTGTTTTTATTGTGTGGTATGAATGAACTGTTAAGTTTTTAATATCTACTGTAACCATGATTTCGTTCTCCTTTTATTATTTCATAGAAACAATAGACAAATCTTTAATCTTGCAAAGCAAATAAAGCATTGAACTTCGTTGTTAAGTCACTCCGTAAAAATATTTCCAAACTAGGGTTGGTGCTATTAAACGATGCAACGTATGTGCAGCGACGATAGAGAGACTGCGGCAAGTCTCGCTCACCTTACGTGCAATGTACCTTAAACCACGACACACGGCAACAGCAACATTATCGTCTCAGCAATGCTGTAAGAATTCTTATGCTGTGCGCTTGTTGCTCGCTTCTGTCGGCAGTGTTATTAAAAAAATGGTTCAAATGGCTCTGAGCACTATGGGACTCAACTGCTGTGGTCATCAGTCCCCTAGAACTTAGAACTACTTAAACCTAACTAACCTAAGGACATCACAAACATCCATGCCCGAGGCAGGATTCGAACCTGCGACCGTAGCAGTAGCGCGGTTCCGGACTGCTCGCCTAGAACCGCTAGACCACCGCGGCCGGCGGCAGTGTTATTAAACTAGCACTGACCCCTTTTCCCAATTCCTATAATAAAGCAATATTTCGAACCAATCCAAATTTTACGAATAAAAATCACTCGTATTTAAAAAAAAAGTTTATTTAAAAACGAAAAAATTAGGTCTGCGGCTATGGCTATTTGATATTTCGGTTTTTTACTCGGTTATTAATGGAAATTAAAAATCACCTGTTACAACTGAGTTCAAACAAATACCGAAAAGTAGTGGCTATCCAGAACTAAAATGCCGGTATCGGTTTTAATCGGTCGGTTTAACCCACCCCAGCAGAGTTGTTTACAGTTAGAATTCCGAGAGTGTACGTTCCAAGCATAAGCAGGCAATATATTTCTTCCTTCCACATATGTATCGTTATTTGATCACGACGAGAAAATCACAGAAATTTGAGCTGATAGGGAGGTTTATCGACAGTCTGTCTTCCACGCACCACTCGCAAATAAATCAGGCAAGAGATGGCCAGTGACAGTGGTATTAGAAAGACCCTGCGACACGCACGAAAAGGTGGCTTGCGAGCAAATCTCTAATTCATCTGTACAAAAGATTTGAGAACTGAATATTACTCGTTAAGACTTAACCGAAAGTTGCAGTACAGTGGGGTGAAACGTGAGTAACTGTCGAGGCTTGGCTTCCGGAACACATGCTGTGAGGCGAGAGTGACGGTCGCGAAATGAAGCGGGCCGCGTTTCGCAGTCGGCTGCGCCTTTTGTGGAATTATAGCGGCCGTGTACAAAACACGCCATTTGTTGTGCCGGCTGAGGAATGCGGCGCAGGTAGCGGCTGGCCGCTCGCCGCGAGACAATGGGCTGTCGCGGCGCGGACATCCGCCGCCGGCTCATTAACATTACTGGGCCACTTCTTAATTTATTGCCCCGCCCGGCTCCTCTTTGAGAGATCGTAAAAGCCGCGAGCCGCGCTCGCCAGTTCAACACCGGCCTAAGTGGAGATTCGCTGATTTATATACCCGCGTCGGAGAGAATTCCAACCTGCGCAGGCGGTTTAATCGACCTTCCTTGTATCTGCGGCGGGAGGTGTAAAGGTGTTTTAATTCGTCGAGAACTACATAACTCAAGGCGGGAATGTAAGGCCCACTGCTCAGGGCGTCGTTTCCGAGAGGAACGACACGTATGTCTAGATAGTGTTGACACGATAGGTACGGTTAGGCAAAGTAAAGGCTGAAATAGTTTATTTCTGGCGAATCTCAGCCGGGTAATTGATGGTTCACTAAACTGTCCACAATGAATCGACATAAAAATGAACTAAAATTCCTGAAAGGACCACTGCTCTGCGGTTACATGCTCCGAATCCGTTGGTCGCCAGTAGCCGTTATTAATTGAAAATTAATCTCTTATCATTGATGTCCTCGCCTTGAGTTATCTTTTTCATTATGTTTCGGTCTACTATGAATTATATTGCTTCCACCGCTGCCTTCTTTGAGCTTCAAAGTAATCCCAATACTCTTAAATTCTTTTTCGGTGAAAATTTCTAAAGCCAAGACCGCATCAATATTTATTTACAAAAAATCGCTTTCGACAGACTCTGATGTCATCTCCAGGTATTCAAACATTTTTGTTACACAATATCTTCATTTTGAGCTGAACTTCACCCAAAGCTGTCATGTATACAAAAATGTAGCACATAATATAAAGTTTTGTGATAAATAAAACTTTTAAACTCAAGATGCCTCTACTGCATATGGCCATATCCATGAACGAAGCGCTCACAGAGGATTGCTATGCCACAAAAAAAAAAAAAAAAAACAGTATACAATAAAATACACAGTAGCACATCTGTTAACGTTAGCTTGACACGTTCTCAAAGATCACAACAATGTATATCGAAATCGGTTGTTTGTAAGCAGAAAAATATTTATGCGATTTCACCCTTAGAAAATTTTTAAAAGTAAAACAGATCGCTGCTTCTGATTTCTCGGCATGAGAAAATTAAGTAAAATTTTTCGGTGAACTTCCATATTTCCTTCGAAACGTATTTTGTCTCATGTCTCAGGTTCCTTCTTCAGATTATCGCGTTTCACCATAAGAGCTCAATAACTCTTATAAGTCTTTTCTCACTTTCGCAAACCAGTCTAGCTTCGTTTTCGTATTACAAAAATAAAGAAATATTCGACGAGACAACCATTCTGACCTCATTCTTTTCAGATGAGCGCACGTAGAAATGAATGATGTCTATAATTTTCTCCACATGGGAATGTGGTTTCCGGTTGTGGCATCTTTTCTACTTTTCATGTTCTATCACTAGGCGCAATATCTGTTTCAGAACCTATTTTCCTTTTGCGTCTAATTCTTCTGTTAGATCTTTCTTATTCGCTATGAGGCATTCTACCTCTTACTGGACGATGAATCAAACATTTTTACAGAAGTATTTGAGCTAGACATTGTCTGTCTTTTCTCAATTGATTTGGTAAGAGTGCATCCATTGTTTCCAAGATGCTACACCAGGCGGGTGTAAAATGAATGTGCGTAACGGAAAACAATAAAAGCTAAAATGAAGATTTGGCCCTGTCTGACTACCCCCTGAAGCAGATCTTAGGATCTCTTAATTCTATAAATTACAGTCTAAACATAAATGAATGATGAAGGCAACTAATCCTACTAAATGATAAACGTTGTTCCTGCTTATGTATTTATTTTAGATTTAAAAAAAAACTTTATATTACAGAGTTTACATTTCCTAAGTAAAATTACTAATCAATTCCCCAACTATGCTCCTTATTATGACTGCGCGGTCTAATATCAATAACGCGAAACGACTGACATCATCTACATTTCAAACAATAGAAGACACTACTTTCAAAGATAATCTACGGCGGTGTGGAACCTCAGTGGAAAGAAACTATCGTGATCACAGCTGTTTAACTTTTATAGGCGTAATAAGCAGAAGCAATTGGTGATATCAGCTTATGTTCTGCGTCCGGTGCGTCGAAGTGTGGTTCTCGTACTCGTCTGCGACGATGGAAGAACTCCAGCAACAAATAAACTCTTTCAAACACTAAGGACCGCAAAAGGTGGTCCTCTGACTAATATACTCTAATACAGTCTTCTCCTCTCTGTGTTCTACAGACGAGAAACGCGAACTCCCAGCCACAAGGACGGAGTTCAGATAACGTCTCAACGTAGGCACAGACAGAGGAAGTGCTCTCAGTTACTGAACGCTGCGTACTCAATGACGACATCCAACGCGGAGGTGAAGTCCAGAATCGTATAGGTTCGCAACAGTACAGTGTCTAATTGTTCTAGCTATAAACTCTCCTGAGAGCAAAGACAGAAAGTCTGTCTGTATCAACAAAAACTGATATCGAGCGACCGTCACACGAGTGCTCACAACGGAAGGCCTTGTCTCTCCACCGCTGGCTTCCCAGCAAGGCTCAGCTACCTACCATCGTAATTCCGAAAACGAATCATATTCCCGAAACCAAGGAATATTCTCCCTCTCTACAGAGTCTTCCGAACGCCGACAAACCACATTTTAGTCTTTTGTCGTCCTGCGCGGAAAGTTTGCGAGGAAGAACCTATACTCGTACAATGGTACGGTTCAGAGTAAAAATCCTTCGAAATAACCCAGCCTGCGTGGTTTCCGATGTGCCACTTCTTCGTTCCTCTCACCTGCGTCCAAGATTTGCAAAGTTCGAAAGTATTATCCGGTTATCCTTCCCGTCCGGCTACAATAGCGGCCGGCCGCCACCCTATTGCGCTCTACAGCTCAGGTGCCTAGATGTCCATCTAGATACTTCCTGTGTTCAAGCAGGACCAACACCTGTGCAGGCGTTCCACCCAGAGCTTGAGTTCTGCCTGCCCTTTCATTTCCACTGTCGTTCCAACCTCTACTAGTATGATAATAAAGATACTCCGTCACCTTTCATGCAATAAGCGTAAACAATTATTTACAAAGCGTACGTGACAATGTCAGTCTCCTATAGATATTCATATACACGATGTACAACCTATCACATGGTACCTAATAGTGTTTGTAGATCATGGCAAAGTATGTGGATGGGTGCTTGTAAGGTGGGAAATTATAGCCACCTTACATGTTCATCTTGTTGATCCTTGACTCTAAGGCTCATTTTTTATAGTCGCTTGTCTCCATCCAGTCTTCTAAGTGTAGTCTGCTTGCTTTCTATGACTAACCATAATTGTCTGGCGTCCACCCCTGGTAGCTGAGTGGTCAGCACGACCGAATGTCATATCTAACGGCCTGGGTTTGATTCCCTGCTTGGTCGGAGATATTCTCCACTCAGGGACTGGGCGTTGTCTGGTCCTTATCATCATTTCATCCCCATCGACACGCAAGTCGCCGAAGTGGCGTCAACTCGAAAGACTTGCACCAGGCGAACAGTCTACCAGATGGAAGACCCTGGTCACACGGCATTTACATTTCCAATTCTCTGGTTTCTGTCTTAATTTTCTTCATTGACTGAATTTCCTCAAACGAGCTCTGCAGGACCGCTTGCAATGGTTTCAGCTAAGGTTTGGTGATCTGATTACTTGCTGTGTCAACAAAATCTTAAAAAAATACATGCTTATCTGATAAACAGTAAATTGGCAAATTTTTAAGAAATCATTATTATCACTGTATGCATTATAAGTCACTCATGTGAGAGGGGAGTTAACACAACTACAATTCCTTTCCTGTGCATTGAAGGGTTTTAGTAGTGGGTTCTCCTATTCTGTGCCTCTACCACACACTGCCCTCAAGCAGTTACAAAACCATCATCCATACAGAAGCCTCAATTAGGACGAAGATCTCCACTAAGTTGGTGATGCAAGGCACGATGTGAGAATATATGGTTTTGTGTATGCTGTGGTGATTAACACGGGGCTGGAACACTTGCATGGTGTGACGTCATGAAGTGACACTTGCACTGAGGCTGGGGCTCTTACTGGGTTAACCAGCTTTCCAAAGGTACGAGCACACTGGGAAGTCTAGCAGTTCAGCAAAGCCATTTGTGGGAGCTGGCTCACGCTCTCACCACAGCAGTGAGCAACCAGGTATCGCTTCATGGCGGCTCATGAACGCGTTTTGTGGCAAATATATTTTGAAAACTGTTGTATTAATGAGAAGTGGCAATGAAATTAACATAATGAGAACTGACAATGAAATTCAACATCTCTTTTAACATTTTGATGATGCAAACAACAGGAAGCAGCTAAATAAGAAACATGGTATGTCTAATGACTGTTGCAGCCTTATGATGAATGCCATTTTAGAACTAAATTTAAGCTGATAAATTCATATTTCATAACCATTTTATTTAGGCCATTGTTGGGTGCGGATGTGTGCCAGATTGGTGACACTTTGCTCTCAGCTCTAGGCGGTGATGGCTTCGGTTACACAGCTTGAAGCTGCAGTGGATGGGCACCACTGCTGTGTACCAGCTGTGGGGGTTCCCACGGATGTACCTCACTTTCTAGTCCTCTGATCGGTTTTCACCAGTGCCCATAGCAGTTGCAGCCTGCACTAAGGTTGACCACTCACCTGTGGTCGAGTGGAAGGTCGCACTGGGGAGTAGCAGGCAGTGAAAGACTTCTCTGGGGGCTGCATGTAAACAGGTTCCAGGTGCTGCCTGTGGCTGACACAGCCACTCAGCCAGATGCAGTCACTTGTTCTGTTTCAGAGGAAACATCTCCGCGTGCAAGATCTGGGCAATCACAGAGGGTGGGATTATTTATAGATTGGACCTCCAACATTAGGCACGTTATGGGGCCCCTTGGGGACACAGGTGCCAAAAAGAGGAAAAAAGCCAATGTGCACTCCGTGTGTGTACCAGGTGGGGTCATTCCAGATGTGGAACGGATCCTTCCAGATGCCATGAAGAGCACCAGCCAACTGCAGGTGGTGGCTCACATCAGTAGCAATAATGCGTGTCTCTTTGGATGGGAAGAGATGCTCTCTGGTTTCGATCAGCAAACAGATGTGGTATAGGCTGTCAGTCTTGCTTGCGAGATGAAAGCAGAGTTCACCATTTGCAGCGTAGTCGAAATGACTGATTGGCGTAGGCCCAATGTGGGGCCTCAATCAGAGGCTCACACGGTTATGTAACTGTGTAGGATGCAGATTCATCGACTTGCGCCAGAGGGTGGTTTGGTTTTGGGTTCCGCTCAACAGGTCAGGAGTCCACTACACACAGGAGAATGCTGTGCGGGTAGCAGAGGTCCTTTCTTTTTAGGTTAGAGGGTCTCAGGAAAACAGAAGAACGGGCTTCAGCCACAAGGGGTGCAGGTCAAACACAGGAAGTATGTAGATAAAGTAACCATCAGTATGTTGTTGTTGTGGTCTTCAGTCCAGAGACTGCTTTTATGCTGCTCTCCATGGTACTCTATCCTGTGCAAGGTTCTTCATCTCCCAGTACCTAATGCAACCTACATCCTTCTGAATCTGTTTGGTGTATTCATCTCTTGGTCTCCCTCTACGATTTTTACCCTCCACGCTGCCCTTCAGTACTAAACTGGCGATCCCTTGATGCATCAGAATATGCCCTACCAAGCGATCCCTTCTTCTAGTCAAGTTGTGCCACAAATTTCTCTTCTCTCCAATTCCATTCAATACCTCCTCATTAGTTATGTGATCTACCCATCTAATCTTCAGCAGTCTTCTGTAGAACCACATTTCGAAAGCTTGTATTCTATTCTTGTCTAAACTATTTATCTTCCACGTTTCACTTCCATACATGGCTTCATTCCATACAAATACTTTCAGAAACTACTTCTTGACACTTAAATCTAAACTCGATGTAAACAACTCTCTCTTCTTCAGAAACTCTTTCCTTGCCATTGCCAGTCTACATTTTATATCCTCTCTACTTCGACCATCATCATTTATTTTGCTCCCCAAAGAACAAAACTCATTCACTACCTTAAGCGACTCATTTCCGAATCTAACTCCCGCAGCATCACCCGATTTAATTCGACTACATTCCATTATCGTCGTTTTTCTTTTGTTGATGTTCATCTTATATCCTCCTTTCAGGTCACTGTCCAGTCCGTTCAGATGCTCTTCCACGTCCTTTGCAGTCTCTGACACAATGACAAAGTCATCGGCCAACCTCAAAGCTTTTATTTCTTCTCCACGGACTTTAATTCCTACTCCGAATTTACTTTTGTTTCCTTTACTGCTGGCTCAATATACAGATTGAATAACATCGGGGATAGGCTACAAACCTGTCTCACTCCGTTCCCAACCACTGCTTCCCTTTCATGCCCCTCGACTCTTATAACTGCCATCTGGTTACTGTACAAACTGTAAATAGCCTTTCGCTCCCTGTATTTTACCCCTGCCACCTTCAGAATTTGAAGGAGAGTATTCCAGTCAACATTGTCAAAAGCTTTCTCTAAGTCTACAAATGCTAGAAATGTAGGTTTGCCTATCCTTAATCTATTTTCTAAGATAAGTCGTAGGGTCAGTATTGCCTCACGTGTTCCAACATTTCTGCGGAATCCAAACTAATCTTCCCCGAGGTCGGCTTCTACCAGTTTTTCCATTCGTCTGTAAAGAATTCTTGTTAGTATTTTGCAGCCGTGGCTTATTAAACTGACAGTTCGGTGATTTTCACGTCTGTCAACACCTGCTTTCTTTGGGATTGGAATTATTATATTCTTCTTGAAGTCTGACGGTATTTCGCCCGTCTCGTACATCTTGCTCACTAGATGGTAGTGTTTTCTTAGAACTGGCTCTCCCTAGGCTGTCTGTAGTTCTAATGGAATGTTGTCTACTCCCGGGGACTTGTTTCGACTTAGGTCTTTCAGTGCTCTGACAAACTCTTCATGCAGTATCGTATCTCCCACTTCATATTCATCTACATTCTCCTCCATTTCTATAATATTGTCCTCAAGAACATCGCCCTTGTATAGACCCTCTATATACTCCTTCCACCTTTCTGCTTTCCCTTCTTTGCGTATCACTGTGTTTCCATCTGAGCTCTTGATATTCATGCAATGGTTCTCTTTCCTCCAAATGTCTCTTTAATTTTCCTGTAGGCAGTATCTATCTTACCCCTAGTGATATACGCCTCTACATCCTTACATTTGTACTCTAGCCATCCCAGCTTAGCCATTTTTCGCTTCCTGTCGATCTCATTTTTGAGACAGTTGTATTCCTCTTTGCCTGATTCATTTACTGCATTTTTATATTGTCTCCTTTTATCAATTAAATTCAATATCTCTTATGTTACCGAAGGTCTTCTATTAGCCCTCGTCTTTTTACCTACTTGATCCTCGGCATCGTTCACTATTTAGTCCCTCAAAGCTACCCATTCTTCTTCTACTGTATTTCTTTCCCCATTCTTGTCAATTGTTCCCTAATGCTCTCCCTGAAGCTCTCTACAACCTCTGGTTCTTTTAGCTTATCCAGGACCCATCTCCTCAAATGCCCACCTTTTTGCAGTTTTTTCAGTTTTAGTCTACAGTTCATAACCAATAGATTGTGGTCAGAGTTCACATCTGCCACTGGAAATGTCTTACAATTTAAAACCTGGTTCCTGAATCTCTGTCTTACCACTGTACAATCTATCTGAACCCTTCCAGGATCTGCAGACTTCTTCCATGTGTACAACCTTCTTTTATGATTCTTGAATCAAGTGTTAGCTATGATTAAATTATGCTCAGTGCAAAATTCTACTAGGCGGCTTCCTCATTCATTCATTACTCCCATTACACATTCACCTACTACGTTTGCTTCCCTTCCATTTCCTATTATTGAGTTCCAGTCACCCATGACTATTAAATTTTCGTCTCCCTTCGCTATCTGAATAGTTTCTTTTATCTCATCATAGATTTCATCAGTCTCTTCGTCATCTGCGGAGCTAGTTGGCATATAAACTTGTACTACTGTGGTAGGCGTGGGCTTCGTATCTATCTTGGCCACAATAATGCGTTCACTATGCTGTTTGTAGTAGGTTACCCGCATTCCTTTTTTCCTATTCATTATTAAACCTACTCCTGCATTACCCCTATTTCATTTTGTATTTATAACCCTGTATTCGCTTGCCAGAGGTCTTGTTCCTCCTGCCTCCGAACTTCACTAATTCCCAATATATCTAACTCTAACCTATCCATTTCCCTTTTTAAATTTTCTAATCTACCTACCCGATAAGGGATCTGACATTCCACGCTCCGATCCGCGGAACACCATTTTTCTTTCTCCTTATAACAACGTCCTCCTGAGTAGTCCCAGCCCGGAGATCCGAATGGGGGACTATTTTACCTCCAGAATATTTTACGCAAGAGGACGCCATCATCATTAAACCATGCAGTAAAGCTGCATGCCCTCGGGAAAAATTACGGCTGTAGTTCCCCCTTGCATACAGACGTCCGCAGTACCAGCACAGCAAGGCCGTTTTGGTTAGTGTTACAAGGTTAGATCAGTCACTCATCGAGACTGCTGCCCTTGCAACTACTGAAAAGGCTGCTGCCCCTCTTCAGGAACCACATGTTTTTCTGGCCCCTCAACAGATACCCCTCCATTGTGGTTGCACCTACGGTAAGACTATCCGTATCACTGAGGCACGGAAGCCTCCCCACCAACGGCAAGGTCCATGGTTCATGGGGGGTATAAAAGTTGTAAACTGTCGTAGCTGTCTTGGGAAAGTACCAGAGCTCCAAGCGCTAGTAAAAAGCACTGATGCTCAAATCGTTACAGGCACTGAAAGCTGGCTAAAGCCGGAAGTAGTTTCAGCCAAAATTTGCGGGAAGAACCAAAGGGCGTTACGAAAGGACAGGCAAAATAGAGTAGGCGGTGGCTTGTTAGTTGGTGTTAGAAGCAATTTATCTTGTCGCGAAATGGAGGTAGATAAAATAATAGTTGCTTCCTTTTACCGACCAGCCATTTCAGATGATAGAATCGCTGAAAGGTTCAAAGAAAACTTGTGTTTGATTTCAAACACATACCCGACCCACACAATTTTAGTTTCTGGTGAGTTTAATTTACCCTCTATACGTTGGTGAAAAGAAATGTTTAATTCCGGAGGTACACACAAAACATCATCCTAAATTGTCCTAAGCGCACTCTCTGAAAAATATTTCGAGCAGCTGGTTCATGAGCCCACGGAAATAGTAAACGGTTGTGAAAATACACTTTATCTCTTAACAACAAATAATCCCGAGTTAATAACGATAGTGAAAACGGATACAGGGATTAGTGAAAACACGATTTCCGTAGCGAGACTGAATATTGTATTCCCCAAATCCTCCAAAAATATACCTATTCAAATAAGAAGACAAAAATTCACCTAACACCTTTCCGAGAGACAATCACCACTCCTTGCAAGTTAACAATGTAGGTGTCAACTAGATATAGGTTGAAGTCAAAGAAATAGTATCGGCAGCAATGGAGAGATTTGTGCCAAATACATTAACAAACTACGGAGCCGATTCCACATGGTATACAAAACGGGTGAGAACCCTGTAGCATCAACAATGAAAAAAAAAAAAGAAAAAAAATGCCAAATTCAAACAAACGCAAAATCTCCAAGATCGGCGATCTTCTACAGAAGCTCGAAATTTAGCACAGATTTCAATTCGAGATGCTTATAATAGTTTCCACATCGAAAATTTGTCTCGAAACCTGGCAGAAAATCCAAATAGATTCTTACCGTATGTGAGGCATGCAAGTGGAAAGACACAGTCAATTATTTCTCTGCACCATAGCAACGGAGATACTATCGAAGACAGTCGAATCAGAGGTTGAGACGGTTCTGCGACCGTGTGGGCTGCAGATTCCTCTACTTGCGCCATAGGGTGGTGGGGTTTCGGGTTCCGCTGGATAGGTCAGGAGTCCACCACACGCAGCAAGCGGCTACACGGGTAGCAGGGGTTGTGTGGCGTGGACTGGGCGGTTTTTTAGGTTAGATGGCCTCGGGCAAGTGCAGAAAAGGCAACAGCCTCAAAGGGTGCGGGGCAAAGTCAGGACATGCGGGGACCAAGCAGCAATCGGTATTGTAATTGTAAACTGTCGAAGCTGCATTGGTAAAGTACCGGAACTTCAAGCGCTGATAGAAAGCACCGAAGCTGAAATCGTTATAGGTACAGAAAGCTGGCTGAAGCCAGAGATAAATTCTGTCGAAATTTTTACAAAGGCATAGACGGTGTTTAGAAAGGATAGACTGCGTGCAACCGGTGGTGGCGTGTTTGTCGCTGTTAGTAGTAGTTTATCCTGTAGTGAAGTAGAAGTGGATAGTTCCTGTGAATTATTATGGGTGGAGGTTACACTCAACAATCGAGCTAGCTTAATAATTCGCTCCTTTTACCGACCTCCCGACTCAGCAGCATTAGTCGCAGAACAACTGAGAGAAAATTTGGAATACATTTCACATAAATTTTCTCAGCATGTTATAGTTTTAGGTGGAGATTTCAATTTACGAGATATAGACTGGGACACTCAGATGTTTAGGACGGGTGGTAGGGACAGAGCATCGAGTGACATTATACTGAGTGCACTATCCGAAAATTACCTCGAGCAATTAAACAGAGAACCGACTCGTGGAGATAACGTCTTGGACCTACTGATAACAAACAGACCAGAACTTTTCGACTCTGTAAGTGCAGAACAGGGAATCAGTGATCATAAGGCCGTTGCAGCATCCCTGAATATGGAAGTTAATAGGAATATAAAAAAAGGGAGGAAGGTTTATCTATTTAGCAAGAGTAACAGAAAGCAATTTTCAGACTACCTAACAGATCAAAACGAAAATTTCTGTTCCGACATTGACAATGTTGAGTGTTTATGGAAAAAGTTCAAGGCAATCGTAAAATACGTTTTAGACACGTACGTGCCGAGTAAAAATGTGAGGGACGGGAAAAACCCACCGTGGTTCAACAACAAAGTTAGGAAACTACGGCGAAAGCAAAGAGAGCTTCACTCCAAGTTTAAACGCAGCCAAAACCTCTCAGACAAACAGAGCTAAACGATGTCAAAGTTAGCGTAAGGAGGGCTATGCGTGCAGCGTTCAGTGAATTGGAAAGTAAAATTCTAATTACCGACTTGACAGAAAATCCTAGGAAGTTCTGGTCTTACGTTAAATCAAAACAGCATATCGAGACACTCCGGGATGATGATGGCATTGAAACAGAGGATGACACGCGTAAAGCTGAAATACTAAACACCTTTTTCCAAAGCTGTTTCACAGAGTAAGACCGCACTGCAGTTCCTTCTCTAAATTCTCGCACAAACGAAAAACTGGCTGACATCGACATAAGTGTCCAAGGAATAGAAAAGCAACTGGAATCACTCAACAGAGGAAAGTCCAGCGGACCTGACGGGATACCAATACGACTCTACACAGAGTACGCGAAAGAACTTGCCCCCCTTCTAACAGCCGTGTACAGCAAGTCGCGATACGGAAGTGTGTGATCCCGCCCGTCTGCTTTAACTCATGACGTCACAAATATGGCGGAAACGACCATAAACCACGATTCCAATATGGCGCATATAAAGTCGGTACGTACACATTAAGAGGACGAAAATACATCGAAAGACAAACACACTCACTTTCCACAAAAAGCGTAGTGACACTAACGGGACAAGCGCGGGAAATGGGGTGTTTTTGAGTGGGGGCCAACTAAATATAATCAAATTTAGACACCCACCCCGATACAAAACCACAAAAAACGACGAAAATAACAGACATCACAAAACTCCCCAAATACCACTAAACACAATATCATCTGGAATCGGACACTTCCCTTGACCTATATAGCTCAACAGCAGTTCCCGATCCCATAAATTAGGATCAAACACTTCCCTTGGCCTACATAGCTCAAAAACATCTCCCGATACCAATATCAACATACACAGCCACACATTGGGATCGAACACTTCCCTTCACCTGCGCACTGTTAATTTTATCCGTCATATCCATTCCTGAACAAAAACAACAACCGATTAATTTTACTAAAATTACTACACGATGTACAGCGAACAACACTAAAATAACCTTTACACAAAATCGTTAACTCACTGAAACGAATTCCACTACAAACACAGCCGACACTCGAACAATTCTGGATAATGAGCAAAAGCAAACTGAGCCGGCCGGAGTGGCCGAGCGGTTCTAGGCCCTACAGTCTGGAACCACACGACCGCTACGGTCGCAGGTTCGAATCCTGCCTCGGTCATGGATGTGAGTGATGTCTTTAGGTTAGTTAGGTTTAAGTAGTTCTAAGTTCTAGGGGACTGATGACCTTAGAAGTTAAGTCCCATAGTGCTCAGAGCCATTTGAACCATTTTTGAAAAGCAAACTGAGCCCATTACAGCATACAAACGAAAGCCCTGAACATACCACCAGAGAGCACAACAAACTACAACACGACGACATCTACAAACACGCCACACTCACAAACCAAACTCCGCGCCGTCATGACGTCACACACGACAACACCCTTACGTCACGGGCCAAAGCCGACGCGTGGGATCGGACGGTTCTGTCGACCCTGCAAGTCTGTATAGGAACGGAAGGTTCCAAATGATTGGAAAAGAGCTGAGGTAGTCTCAGTCTTCAAGAAGGGTTGTCGAGCAGATGCGCAAAACTATAGACCTATATCTCTGACGTCGATCTCTTGTAGAATTTTAGAACGTGTTTTTTGCTCGCGTATCATGTCGTTTTTGGAAACCCAGAATCTACTCTGTAGGAATCAACATGGATTCCGGAAACAGCGATCGTGTGAGACCCAACTCGCTTTATTTGTTCATGAGACGCAGAAAATATTAGATACAGGCTACCAGGTAGATGCTATTTTCCTTGACTTCCGGAAGGCGTTCGATACAGTTCCGCACTGTCGCCTGGTAAAGAAAGTAAGAGCCTATGGAATATCAGACCAGCTGTGTGGCTGGATTGAAGAGTTTTTAGCAAACAGAACACAGCATGTTGTTATCAATGGAAAGACGTCTACAGACGTTAAAGTAAGCTCTGGCGTCCCACAGGGGAGTGTTATGGGACCATTGCTTTTCACAATATATATAAATAACCTAGTAGATAGTGTCGGAAGTTCCATGCCGCTTTTCGCGGATGATGCTGTAGTATACAGAGAAGTTGCAGCATTAGAAAATTGTAGCGAAATGCAGGAAGATCTACAGCGGATAGGCACTTGGTGCAGGGAGTGGCAACTGACCCTTAACATCGACAAATGTAATGTATTGCGAATACATAGAAAGAAGGACCCTTTATTGTATGATTATATGATAGCGGAACAAACACTGGTAGCAGTTACTTCTGTAAAATATCTGGGAGTATGCGTACGGAACGATTTGAAGTGGAATTATCATATAAAATTAATTGTTGGTAAGGCGGGTACCAGGTTGAGATTCATTGGGAGAGTCCTTAGAAAATGTAGTCCATCAACAAAGGAGGTGGCTTACAAAACACTCGTTCGACCTATACTTGAGTATTGCTCATCAGTGTGGGATCCGTACCAGATAGGGTTGACGGAGGAGATAGAGAAGTTCCAAAGAAGAGCGGCGCGTTTCGTCACAGGGTTGTTTGGTAACCGTGATAGCGTTACGGAGATGTTTAGCAAACTCAAATGGCAGACTCTGCAAGAGAGCCGCTCTGCATCTCGGTGTAGCTTGCTCGCCAGGTTTCGAGACGGTGCATTTCTGGATGAGGTATCGAATATATTGCTTCCCCTACTTATACCTTCCGAGGAGATCACGAATGTAAAATTAGAGAGATTCGAGCGCGCACGGAGGCTTTCCGACAGTCGTTCTTCTCGCGAACCATACGCGACTGGAACAGAAAAGGGAGGTAATGACAGTGGCACGTAAAGTGCCTTCCGCCACACACCGTTGGGTGGTATAAATGTAGATGTAAATGTAGATGTAGGTACTAAAAGAAATCCGATAAATATTTGGTATACGATAAAACGCACAGATCTAAGGGCTTAGTCGAATACCTAGGAATTACAATTACGAGCAACTTAAATTGGAAAGATCAATATTGTGGGGAGGGCGAAACAAAGAGTGCGCTTTGTTGACAGAACACTTAGAAGATGCGACAAACCCACTAAAGAGGCAGCCTACATTACACTTGTCCGTCCGCTGCTGGAATATTGCTGCGCAGTGTGGTATCCTTACCAGGTAGGATTGACGGAGGACATCGAAAAAGTGCAAAGAAGGGCAGCTTGTTTCGTGTTACAGCGCAAACGGGTGAGAGTGTCACTTATATGATAGGCGAGTTGGGGTGGCAGTCACTGAAACAAAGGTGGTTTTCTTTGCGGCGAGATCTATTTACGAAATTTCAATCACCAAGTTTCTCATCCGAAAGCGAAAATATTTTGTTGACACCCATCTACGTAAGGAGGAATGATCGTAATAATAAAATAAGAGAAATGAGAGCTCGAACGGAATGATTTAGGTGTTCCTTTTTCCCACGCGCCATTCGAGAGTTGAATGGTAGAGAAGTAGTATGAAAATGGTTCGATGAACCCTTTGCCAGGCACTTAAGTGTGAATTGCGGAGTTATAATGTAGATGTAAGTCAAAACATCGACATAATCACTGCTACAGACTTGTAAAGTCGTGAAAATTTACATTGAGGATCGACACTAATTTTGTTATGAAACTAATCATGCAAACATCAAACTGTAGATTTGTAAATTCTAGCTCTGCCCGAGTTTCCACTTATTCGTAAATCTGTGAAACTGTGCAAACCTTGGAAGCTGAAAAGGAGCGTTCTTGATGTAACTGCAGATTCATTGGTTTGGTATTCTTCGCGCAAACAATAATGTATCTTCATAGTGAAAATATTGCCACAATTCTTCAGTTGTATCGCTTAAAAGGTTTTTTTTTATTTTTTTTTATTAATACATCGGCTTCTTGCTGTTCGCCTTCCAAGTGTCCATAATCTTTTGCGTGGAGTCTATTGTAATGTTGTTGTAAACTGTTTTTGTCGCTATGTTCAAAGTTTTGAAGCACATTAATAGAACACTAAACGTACCAAGACACCATCATATACAATAAACATATAAATTAGGCATCCTACACTAATACGTTGATGCTGGTGTGTCTGATATCTTTGGAGATCCTAACCCGACCATCATACTACTTTTCTTCTCTTTAAAGACAGCTACTCTCCATTTTAAAGGGAGACTCCACCCTGAAACTTAAATTTTTTTGAGGGGAAATTTAATGGCGGTTTCAGGTCCGTTGAGCGTTTACTCTTAGATCCCAAAAGGAATTGGCTGTATTCGAATTACAAGTACGTCTATGAAATGTTTGAAATATAGACTACATAAGGGGCTGTGGAACACTGGAAGATACCAAAGACAATTTTTAATTTCTATTAACATCTAACAGAACCATTTTTACTCCCATCTTAGAGAAGCAATTGGCAGCCAGTCGTTGGAACCCGATTTCTTTGCCTGTTGACTGTGCAGAAATATAAATTTAGGGAATACACTGAAATCTTGTTCAGTAGAATCAACAAACTCCAAGGAATTGGCATTGACTTACAATCCGATATCCCCACCACTGCACCTCTTCAAGAGCACTAGGAGTAGATTTTTACTTGGAAATTTCAAGAGGAAGACTACCCTGATCTTGAAGTTACAAGAACAAACCTCAGATAAACAGGAAGCGAAAAGGTTATAGAGCCGCTGAATTTTAATGGGTGTGTGTCTTGTAGTAACAATCACGTTTTGATAAAATGTTAAAAATCCATTTCACTATAAGCTTGTTTTTCTAAGCTCTGTGCCAACTTTTTTATCATAAATATTAACCAGTATGAGTAAAATTTTTGTTATGAACTACAAAACGGTCAGACACATCAGCATCAACGTATCAATGCAGGGTGCTTGGTTTATACGTTTATTGTATGCGATGGAGTAAATGTTCGCATAGTTCTTTGCATTAATATTACCAAAAATGTAATTAGTTTATTGTATCATCGAATTTATGTACCGACAATCAAAGGAAATTTGAGATTGAAGTTTGAAATAAACACTAAAAAATTATTAACATTTCTCATTAAATGAATGCACAGAACCATTCAACTACAGGTGTGTCTTGTGAATGTCGCTAGAAGTCTGGCATGTGAAAATTGTGGTGTGAGTATCAAAAGCTGGATTTGAAGAATACCATTAGAATCACATTAAAAATTGAGAACGCGAAAACCAATGAAGTTATGGACTTCAAAACTTGAGTATTGGTGCATCTTTATGTAATAGACACAATTTTAAAATTTGGATGCTATCGCCAAAGTAGAAGAAAAGTCAAGTATTTGGTGCAGTCTCCCTTAAGCACTGTGACGTATATACTGTATTTTGGTATCCAAGGCTACGCCGAACCTACTTACGGTCATTTCTCTGAAAACAGCACATTGTTTGCACTTCCCCTGCGCTACCAGTAGACCATGCCGCGCTACGTAATGACGTCTGACCGTCCTATTTTACCGTCAACGCTCTTGCTCGCATAGCCGCATCCTCAACAGGCCTGCTGTAGTCTACGACATGTGTTACTACAACTTAGTTTTAACATATGTTGAAAGGCTGCAAAACTGCCACCATGACTTTTATGATATTTTACTATGTCTTTACCAGATTCTTGCTGATTTGCTTATCTTCTAACGGAGGGAGAAAATATGGATTTATTTGTATGTCATTTGCCTGCGCTTCCTCTGCGAAGACTTCTTTTTTGAAGTCCGCCAATCGAGATTTTGATTTTAAGAACCTCTCAAGGTGAATGCTACAATTATTCCCTAGAAAAGGTTTGGCCTTTGAGATAGTCTTTTCAGTCTTCATTAGGGAATGTTTTACAAATTTCAAGAGACATTTAGCCGACTTTGTGTCGTTTCCAGGGAACACTAAGAGAAGGTAGTCTCTTTCCGATCCCATTGAATTTATTTACAATATTTACAAGATTGCCATCGATTACATTAAACTATTTTCCAATATTTACAAATTGTTCAATGATTCTGACGTTTCCTTCTTCATAGCAACTTCTGTGTGTAGGCTACGCAAGTCAGAAGTGGTTTTAAGTTCTCATCAGTTTGGAGTTTCTCTAAAGCCATTGCAATCTTTTGGTCAATCTACCAATTTACACTGTTGACTTTATTCTTCTTTTCCCATCAAAGTTTAAAATTAGCTGATGAAACTGGAGGCCGTGGTACTCTGCATTTTCTCGAAGATTTTTCATTAATGAGTAAACATTTGGATGAACTTTTGATATTAATGTATTTATTCCTCAGTTCCATATTTCTGAGACTTCATAAGTGCGATGGCGCCTTCGGCTGCAATTCCTCATCTCTCTTGGCATACGTTTGCTATCGAGCCACTGGTCTACAAAATAATCATATGAATCCTGGAGCGTTTGGTTTTCAGACGTGCTCTCTTGAATACACAGCGAACCACCACCCACCATTTCCAGGGGAAGATATGCTACAGCAGAACACATTGTTAAGTGACAGCTTATTTCCTTATAGGCTGAAACGAGGCCACAACACTGAACTTTTGTTTCCACAAACATTAATTAAAATGGTAATTGCAACAAGTAATCTCTGTTCCAGGAAACAAACTGTTAGCTGCTAAGACGATGACAGTTTCGAAGTCCATCATCAGATATGCAGTGTTCCAGCCAAGTACATTAGGCCGGCCATGTGGCCGAGCGGTTCTAGGCTCTTCAGTCTGGAACTGTGCGACCGCTACTGTCGCTGATTCGAATCCTGCCTCGGGCATGGATGTGTGTGATGTCCTTAGGTTAGTTAGGTTTAAGTAGTTCTAAGTTCTAGGGGACTGATGACCTCAGATATTAAGTCCCACAGTGCTCAGAGCCATTTGAACCAGCCAGCCAGGTATGTTAGTTTTAATAGCTTTGAAAAACGTTCATATGTTTCTAGATTTTTATTTGGCAGCATAGCGTAAACAAATGGAATGGTGGTTCTTTCCTCCCAAGGACTATAAGGGTCGGCGTGGAGTTTAAGCAACTGTCCAAACTGCTTGCTCGAGCTCTTGAACGTTCCATTCACAAAGAATAGTTCGCAGTTGCATAAACACTCTTTTCCCTTTTCGTTGGAAAAAAACAGTATTCTGTCATTCGATCCCCTGTTGTCATCTGCAAGTAACCAGTTGCTACCATCATTCATCAGGATATTATTCTTTTCGAAGAACATTCCTCCAGAATTGATAAGATCTTGTGTGGTTCCAATACATTTTCACCTAATGCGATGCAAGGATTGTTTCTCACCTCTTTGTGATGGTAACGATGTTACTAAGTCGTAGCCTCCATTCAAGAGCTGCAGTACTTCTTCAACTTCAACTGATGAAACTGTGACGTCGGTTTCTTATGCCCGCTTCTTTGCACTGACAAAATGTTTTTTGCACATCATTTGCTGCTTTATCTGAAATACAAAAATGGGTACCTTTCCCTAAAACTGTGTTGCGTTTTGTGGGTAGTCTTCCTTTGCATTCATTTTTTTCAAAGTTTACTTAGTGCCAGTAAGTCACTTCTTGTTTGGTTGTGTAGTCCGCTACGTATTGATGCCCGCTGTAAATCAGTAAAGGCGTCCCTCTAGTGGTCTCGGCGAACTCCATAATCTCAGCACTAAACGAAGAACACTACTGGTCAGTCACAGGTCAACTGCAGTAGTGGACTCTGGGAGAAAGCCACGCATGCTACGAACCTGTGTGGGGCAGGGAACAGTGTGCAATAAGCGAGCTTTGGCCTTCCGCAGAATACGACCCAGGTAGCGGTTGACAGGCCGTTGTATCCCCATTCTGGATCATCCTGTCCACTGCCTCTAGTGTCCTGGGCTCCGTGCGGATATCAACACATTCCCCTTCCATACAAGTGTCGTTCCATGCAAGTGTCACAAGCTCGGGTGCACACGTTGGGCAAGTACACATACTATGACTGCTTTTCACGATGTCATTTATAGAATATTTCAGGAGGATAATCAACATTAATACCTCCTTCAGAAAGCACAGTCACTAGGACCAGTCGATATGATAGCTTATATGGAATTCATTCAGGTGGCTTCCTAATCAGTACGTCAACCTGCCTTAAACCGTATTCTATTATTCTCAAACAAGACTTAATTTTTCAAGTCCGAATAATACTGAGTGACCCCAATGTCATCACAAACAGTGGATGTAATGCTAATAGGAATTCGCTTGTCTAGAAGCCCTCAAAACTGCAATATGCAGGTATAGACATTATGAATGGAATCGTTCTGAAGGGACATCGGTCCATGCATCTGTCAATGCTACCCACAGTTCTTCCTGTGTAGCTGGTGATGGCTTCATCGAGTGTGCACAGACTTCCTTAAATGGTAGAAGGGGTTCATGTAGGGTGATATAAGGGGGCAAAACTATGGTCGTGAATTTACTATAGTGTTCACCAAGCCTTCAGCGACCAGCCAGTGACTTGTGACATATTGCATAGTCCTGTTGAAGTATAACATATCTATAAAGGTAGCCTTATGCCAGAGAGAAATTCATTTGCTCCAAAGGATCCTCCACATAATGTGTACCTGTCATAGATCCATGCAGCCAGAAAATGGGGCCTAATTGCTATCATTTGAAAACAGCCCAGGCCAAAAATGAGGCACAACTTGCCTGGACGCGACTTTGTTGAGACTCACGATCTGTAGCTTCATGCGGCATACCCACTCTGTGACTTCCCCATCAACTCGATACAACTAAAACCGGATTCCATCGAACCACAGTCCACGCTGCCACTGTTCCATGGTCCACTGACCATTCACGGGGCCTATTTATATCACTGAGCTCCGTGTGGAGGTGTCAGCAAGGGACACGAGTCGGTCGTCTGCTGCTGAATGAAGCCTATACATTGCACCTGTATCCGTAGATACCTGGTAGAAAATTGCTGTTGACGCCACAAATTCAAGTTGGTGGCGCTCTGGTTCACCGTACACCGTCGATCCCCTTGTGTGGCTCTGAAGACATGTCGTGCCATCCGTTAGTTGGACACCTGTGGTCGACCTGTTCCGTGGTTTACTCGTGTGAAAAAGTTCTCTCTGATGTACTGAAGAACCGCCATAGACACGGCTGACCTCGAAAACCATAATCGTGTGTAATTTTCAACATTCTGTGAGCCGTGCTTTTTAGGCCAGTTTCCATCCCAGAGTCGTCAAAATGGTTAGCTTGCCACGTACTGCTATGTTCATTACACAATTTTAAATCAGAATGAACAGATACCGTATGTTTACTCTCACCATGCTCTGCAACATTTGGGCTTCACACACGGCACATCATCAAGTAGGAAAAACTTTCACGTGACTTTCGACGGCTCTATTTTATCAGCCGGAACAGAACCCAGATTCCATTGTCGTTAGAGCTCACCATCAAAAGTATTCTGTGGATGGGACGTGTATTAATCTAACGGTGGTTGTACGCCTGTCGGTACCCTCAGTTGTAACGCCTTACTATCATGTTCCCCATACAAAACATACGGAACCATTAGATACAGTATCGTCCGTTTTGTACAGCCAACTGTGGTACAGCGTGATCAAAAACCTCTGTATTTCAGGCTACGTGCGCGAGCACAGCTAAGGGAAATACTGGGCTGGTTTAGCAGGACAGTTGTGCGGCCAGCGCATTCGCCTCATGTAATACCCCTTAATTATTTCTCTATAGCGCTATGTAAAAAGCGAGTTGCCAGTGCAGCGGAGCGGCCGGCCGTTGTGACTGAGCGGTTCTAGGCGCTTCAGTTGGGAACCGCGCTGCTGTTACGGTCGCAGGTTCGAATCCTGCCTCAGGCATGGATGTGTGTGATGCCCTTAGGTTAGTTAGGTTTAAGTCGTTCTAACTCTAGGTGACTGATGACCTCAGATGTTAAGTCCCATAGTGCTTAGAGCCATTTGAACCATTTGAAGCGGAGTCAATTGCATGACTCATTATGCATTTCGTCACTTCAAACAGATTACCACCATACTCACCAGAGACGGACGATCGTTGATACAAAGGTGTTAAGCTTTTATTGAGTGTCAGGCTAGAGTGCACACCTTTAGAAAATCTGTTCGAACATCGATATTATAAACTCCTATTTTTGTACAATATTTTCTTTAAATCTCAAAACGTTATGGACGTCTTATATGCATAATGCATAAACATCTGCTTAAAATTATCCTCCTTTTATGACGTATCGTTTCTAAACATTTGTCAGTGAGGTCCTTAAAAAGCCTGTTTACTCTTTTTAGCAAGTGAATATAGTATTAAGTTACCATTATATGATGATTATTAAAATTTATATCCACAAGTTTCGTTAGAGACGGACAATATTCCAAGTATGTTAAAGCTTTCCCCCATTATCCGATGTTTCTCGTGGCGCTAGAAATGATACTCCTCTGGACAGGATGTCTTCACCTTGATAGTCATTATACAGGGTGAAGCATGACTCCACCGACAAACTTTGAGAGATTCTTCGGGATACCCTATGAGTAATTTGATATAAGGGACCCACGGTCTCTGGCGGCGCATTACAGTGTCATTGGAATTCGTTTGATTTCTTGTCCCAATCTGTTTTACATCTGTATTGAGCTGAAAATAGTACACTGAAGTGTTGTTCCTGCAGATGCTGCTCGCCGACCGTGGCCCGTGTTTGTTACAACACGCAACTGAACGTCGGAGATTTCAAGCGTCAACTTTAGGTTACAATATCTCCGGATGTAATTAACATTTTACAATGCAACAAACGGCACTGATTACGTATTTGTTTATATGTTCAGGTGTGCTAACAAAACTAACGTGGTTCCATTTAAAAAAATGTAGGTTTGTGTTAAAAAAATACTTCCGTGCATTTTTGTATGGTTTGTATTAAACAATTACACTAGCCCCTCTCCTCGCGTTCGGTCTGTGGATCGGTTCGTCAGTATTTGATGTGGTTTACGAAATATATCCAGCGGTAACGTTAGGTGACTCACCCTGTATACATACTGGTTTAAGGACTTAATGCTGCTAGTATGCTTTCTTAGTGTCTCGTTTCTCAAGTTTTCTAAGCGAACTTTGTGGATGTTCATAGCAGCTCTGAGGCAGTCATTTGTCTTCGATTTTACTTTGTTTGTAAGCGGTGCATCTTTATTAATGGTAAAGTTCCACTTGGAATAATTCAGGTGCGTCGTGAGGTTTCGGCATCCGTACCCGGGCCTGTACCGATGATGACAGACAGTCGGCTGTAATGACGGGTTATTATAGGCAAGACTCGCTATTAACCTTCACAACAAACATGGCTGGGGAAACGTTTTCAACAAATTGGGAACCTTCCCAACCATAGAGCCTTATTCGGTTCTCACGAAACACAAAAAATATTTGCGTGCTCTGTTAAATTCATGTGGAAAATAAGACGGTAATTATATGGAACTCACGTTTCTAACTCACGTCACATTTTTTCGAGGAGCCAGACGTTCAGCTGCCGAATCTCAGGCAACTGGTTCTCAATACTGCGCTTTTATTCTTCTTACAAAAAAAAATTTTTTCGATTTTGATTAAGTCATTACAGTTACGTTCAATTAATTTTCAGATTAGCACACATCGACAGTCAATTACGTTCCTCGATTTTATGGGTAGAGTATTTCGAATTTACCTCCGGTATGGTCTTGACTCAACATAATTGTAGACCACTTTCATCACATTCCGAAAATGACACGACACATCTTATTAAATTTCAAGGTCGATGCCACCCTAATGTCACATGAGTGAAACTAAAAGCTAGGTTATCGGGAATAGTTCTCCCGTGTATACTTGTTTCCACCGTAACTAAATTTAAAGTAGCTAAACAAAATCTTTTATTTATCAGTGAATATCGTAAATTTGGTGAGCAGGTCATAACAAGTACTTGTAGATATTTTCTAGAACTTTATTTAAAAATGTGACCCGGAATTTTACGATAAACTACCGGAGTTGATCAGGGGCATTTCCTGACTATTTTGATGTAAGAGAGATTTGGTCATTAGTGGCTAGTTACACAATAATTTCCTCCATTTGTTAACCTAATTATCTTAATGATAGTTCTGGACTTACGATATTCAGCGTAAATAAAAGTAATACGGAAGGTGTATTGTGTTAATAAAGACACCGCATCCCCTGACCCCTGAAACTACAAGCTGCTAATTCACTTAAATGACACTCTTTGTACACAACACAGTTGAATGCCATCTCGCTCTTTCGCCTCCAGTCTTGAAACCGACAACGATAGGATTATATTGCGCGTAAGAATTGGCGACGAAAAATTCCGAAAATATAGAGTACTAGAACAAGCAAGTGATCGTGCTATAATTACGCACAACTGATTCTTTAAATGGGCTGTTCAGAATGGCGTTCCTCGTGGTTACTCAAGCGGAACGAAATATACCAGAAACTTAGCAACCAACAATGGGTAGCGTTTGAAAGTTAGTTGGTAGCTTCTGGACCGTCTCCGTGTACTTCGTAATTGCTGTAGATTTATGGAAAAATTGTAATAACTACTAATTTATGGAGATAAACGATGTTTCCATAGTTGCAAGTAATTAGGTAATCTTGCAAGAGAAATAATCCTCCGGTATAAAGTTAATTTACATGTTGCTAGGACTGTATGGGCGAATGATATTATTCAACGAGAATAAAAATATGTGACTGGAATTACCTACAAAAGAAGAGGAATATGAAATATTCCGAATGGGAGAAGAGATGAAATATTAAAAGCGTTGGTGGATTTAATTGATGAAATTTTATTTCAAGGAAAAATTTATGTAAGGAGTATTTGCGTAACAACCGTGCATGAAATGTGTGCAGAGAAATGCCATACGATAGTAAGGTACACGGAGAAGTAAGGTAGTAGGTTAAATTTTATTTCATCCATATTGAACTGTGTTTTGGAAACTACAACTTTTTGTGACATAAAAGATTAATTAAAACAGTTTGTGTGACAAACAAACGTAATTGTTTTAGTTTATCTTTTAGATTATATTGCATGCTGAAGAATTGAAACGAAAAATGAATTTTTAAATTTAATAAGATCTAAAGGTATATTCAATTTTCAGTTATCATTATAATGATTTAGGAACTAAAATGTTTACAAACTAATTACTTATCATTTTTACTGTGTTAAATCCAAATATTTGCAGAAAGTGATTCACGAACAAGAGAAGAAATGATGTTGGAAGCTATAATTTATTTAAATGATTAAATTTGAAATGTTTGCCTCCATTTTATGATTAATAATTGATACAGTCTATTGATGTACATAGTACAGTAGGACATAAACAAAAGTGAATTACACTGCACCTTTGCAGGTAAGCCACACAGCCTACTGTCAATCACAGCTCTTGTGGTGTTAAATCTTGCAGGTATATTTCAGTCAAACAAAGATCAACACGATTAGATAATGGTCCACACACGCACTGACACACACACACACACACACACACACACACACACACACACGCACAAACACACATCACCTGGGCAGGCAGTGAACAATATTATTCTAGAAATAATTTTGAATTAGGTCCGAGCTACCGGTTTCAGTCAAGGTTTTCTGGAAGCTTCCATTGATCAACAGGTTAATCCCGGAGTAAATGTATTGGAAGATAAGTATTTGACTTTCCGTCGATAATGAGGTCATTAAATACGAGGGGCAAACAGATTATTTCAAGGATGCGAGAGGAAATCGGCCTCACCCTTTCTCGGAAACCACCGCGGCATTTGCTGGAACGATTTAAGAACATCACGGATCATGTGCATAAGGATGATCTGACGGGTATTGAAACCGTCTTGCTCCCACGTGCTACTCCAGTGTGCTCCAGGCTCTGAAAGGCTGCATAACCTCGCTCTTCATCTTAATTATAGTATTATCATTATATAAATATAATTTTTAATTCCTAATTTCTAATTGGACCGTGTGGCCGCTGTAGTTTTCTCTCCATGCAGATAGTAACAAAAGGGATGTTGAGGTGTGACGTCTTGATGATAACGAGGACCTTGGGAAATAGCCACCAGCTAGGTTGAAAACAGCTGGGTGTGGAAAACAGTCTCAAATAAAGATTGAAGGTTAAGTTTTAGCGTCCCCTCTACGACGTCGTCATTACAGACGAAGAACAAGCTTACATTCGTCAAAAATTGCGAAGGAAATCAGACACGTAGGTGGACTCGGTACGGAACGGTATACTTAACGTTTAACAAATTTTGTTAAACAATGAGCACAGGAAAACACTTCATAACGTATAAAAAGAATCACCTTCGAATATAACCCAACGTATCTTACTTGAAAACCACTTAAGACTGTGTAATACGTGTCTTTTACATTTTTTCAAAAAAATTCTTGCACATTTCCGGTTTTGGCCGACCCACAGGGTAGAATGGGATAAGGAAATTTTTTTTTTGAATTATGGCATAAACATTGAAATTATTAGGAATATCATCTTAAAACTAATACATACAGTTATCTGATGAACAATTTAGACGAAAATTCTCGCATATTTCCTGTTCGGACCCATCCACGGAGCAGAATCATAAAAGAATGTTTTTTGTAAAATTATTGCATAAGCGTTCAAATTATTAGGAATATTATCTTAAAACTAAGACATCTGATGAAGAATTTATACTAAGAAATATGAAATTATCAAAAAATCGTTAACAATAAGATCATGCTTCAATGTCATTTTGAAAAGCGTAAATCATTTTTAATGCTTAATACCAAGTAACTGTAATTGAATCGCTTTATTGAATCCCATCGCTCGTACACCAGATGTGTTTTCTGACTTACGAGTAGACCACATAGAACACCTCGTAATAAATCTTATAACCCAATCCTGCCTGCTAGATAAGTTTCTCTGTCAAACCTGTGTTGTAAGTCACTTCTTTCTCCTACCTTATGACCTATTGATCTGGCACTGAGATGTTTAATCGTTGGACTGAAAAGTCTGCTATCCATTGTTTTCAGGTATGCTACCAACTCCTCTTTATACTGTGCAGTGAGCACATTTTCAAATTTCCCATCTGATTTACCACCTGCGTAGTTGGGAGTATTCTTAGCTTTACGAACGTATCTTTCCAATTTGGATTTGTGTACATCAAACCACTCGGATTCTTTTGAAACTCCCATTTCAGAAAGTAAAGCTGCAGAAACTGCCAATTCCGTTGGTTTAATAGCCAACTGCTATCCGTCAGTCTTTCTAATGTAAGTGCACACCATCTGGAATAACAAGAAAAAAAAATATACAGTTTGATATCTAGTTGCATCAAATAACTACGACGCAGAACGGGGCACGATGCTATACTGCTCCGTCCCCTTTCAGCCCAAAGAGCACATTTCACGTCAACAGCTTTCATGGAGTATAATAATTGACGGATTTAAAAATGTACTTTAGGTTTATATGACTTTTAAGGGCGCAAAATTAAGAATAAATTTGACAAAAGTTATAAAAAGGCATCGTGAATCGTGAAGGAAAACCATTCACTTACAAGTCAGACTCGAAACCAAGTCAAAATTGCTGTCGCATGTTCCCTTCAGTTCAAAGACATGTACTAATGTCCAAAATTAAAGAAACTAGCAGCTATTTCCCAGTCCTGCGTATAATTCACGTTATAATCATACAAACTGTCAACTTATGTCCGTACGATCTTGTTCTTCACGGATGATGGAAATGGGGTAGAGGCAACGATGGCGTCAGGGCACCTAACAAACGGGGCAGGGTTTGCCGGATAGTACCACATCCACAATCACTGTGTACACAGTGACAGACGGTGCAGTATGGCAAAGAGAAGACACCTAGCAGAGTCTCCGCGATGGAGGGCCATAGGATGAGTGGAGGCAAGACAGTCGCAAGCTGGTGTGGCCCGATCGCTTAATCTGAATCGTTTTGCTGTTTCTCGGATGTGACGACAGTTTATAGAGACCGAAACTGTATCCCGAAGACCAGGGCAGGGCCGACCACATGCGACGTTAGAGAGAGATTTGGATTAGAGGGCACGACGGTACCACCTTAGTACTGCACGGCAACGAGTATCTGACCTCACAGCACCAATAGGACGAGTTGTATCCAGACAAACAGTGCTCAGGAAGCTTCAACAGAGTGGCCTTTACTGTCGGAGACCTGCTGTATGTGCACCTCCGACGCGTATTCACAGAAGACAACGTGTAGAATGGAATCGTCGACATGCCTCCTAGACGACCGAACAGCGGGCCAATGTTCTTTTCATAGATGAGTCATGATTGGGTCTGGAGAGTGATTCGCGACGGATTCGCATCTGGAGGGAACGTAAAACACGATTTCGGGACCCACCTACTGTGGAAAAAGACCGATATCGAGGATGATCCCTGATGATGTGGACAAGAATTACGTTGACGACTCGAACAGCTCTTCGTGAGACAGTACTGGTGAATCTCGCAACGTTTAACTGGTGTCAGGCATCGTGACGGGATCTTCGGACCTCATGTGCGGTTGTTGCGAGACGCTGTGGACCTAGAGTACGTACTGACAGTCGATAATGCTCGGCCTAATAGAGCACGAGTGGTTGATGTTTTCTTGGAAACGGAAGATACTGCACGCACGGCGTGGCCTGCTCGCTCTCCCGATTTGAGTCCCATAGATCATGACTGGGATGCACTTGGCAGACGGGCTGCATCACGTCAGCTTCCACCAACCTCTTTCCGAGACTTGCTAAGAGCTCTGCAGAAAGAATGCGCGTTATTGCCTAAGCATGAGACTGATGACACCATCCACAGCATACCCCGACGTTGTCAGGGCTGTATTGCTGCCAGAGGTGGTCACTCCCCATTGTGGGCACTTAGCCAGTTGTCGGAATGTGTATACAGATCAGTTAAGTTGGAAGAAACGAAGAACATTTTTGTCTACCGTTATGCATCTTGCAATTGTCGACGTTCTGTATTCTCTACATCATTTCTACTATACTATCACCTGTTTATAAAGTATATATGAGCGTATGGCATTGGTGGCCGGGAGACCCCCTCGCGGAGCGGTTCGGTCGCCGCTCCACAAGTTCTTTAACGCCACTACGGCGACTTGCGAGTGATTGAGGATGAAATGATGATGAAAGACACATAACACCCAGTCATCTCGAGGCAAAGAAAATCCCTGGCCCCGCCGGGAATCGAACCCGGGACCCCGTGAGCGGGAAGCGAGAACGCTACCACAAGACCACGAGCCGCGTACTTTATACAGTTTTGTGGCAAATTTTCCGTTTTTACTTTGATTTTGGACTCCAGTGTAGTTACACTTAACTACAGTAGGTAGCAGCATTCTCCAGTCTAGAAAACAGTACAGTCTCGTTGTTCCTCGCTATCCCGTTCTGCCTCGAGGGCCTCTACTTTTCCTGGCGTTTACCTTTAGAAATTTAACTATGGAACCCCTAAACCTATATGGGAGGCTGCGATTTTGAATCCCACACTCCCAAATGGTTCAAATGGCTCTAAGCACCATGGGACTTAACATCTCAGGTCATCAGTCCCCCAGTCTTAGAACTACTTAAACCTAACTAATCTAAGGACAACACACACATTCATGCCCAAGGCAGGACTCGAACCTGCGGCCGCAGCAGCAGCGCGGCTCCGGACTGAAGCGCCTGGAATCGCTCGGCTACAGTGGCCGGCTCCCACACTCCCCTCCGGAATGCAAGCTCAGTGTTCTAACTACTCCGACTCGCTCTGTGTGTGATTCTGCGAGACTCACATTTCTACTGCACAGACTGAAGGTGAATGCCTATGTCGATGTCTTGAAAGGGTGTTGCCGATTTCCTTCGCCGTTGTTCCCCAATCAGAGCTCATGCTGCGCCTCTGATGATCTTATCATCGACGGAACGTCAACCCTAAATCTTCCTTCCTTTTTAGATCATTAGGGAAAAGTTAATGAAATACACACATCGTATGTAGTATGATAATTTTAATAAAATAATTCAGACTTCGGGTAGGAGTGGTATGATACTGAGTATAATTTCTACATCTGCAAAACAAAATACGATGAATGTCGTAGGGCCTTATTGGTAATTTAAAAGCTCGTCATGCCCTCGAAAATCTCTCCACCACAAAATTCCCTGTTAGTACGCAAACGGTTTCCTTGCAGCGATCAACTGTTTCATGTACGAGAGGAGTGTAACTGATAGTACTACAGTATATTCAATGCGTGGTTACAGAAGGAACTTAACAGGACGAAATTCCGTTAGGCTTCACAGTCCTGTATTTAGAAAGAACAGTCGCCCGCTGTACGACAATGTGTCACGCAGCAAATATTTTAAGTAGCAGCCATCCGTCGCCGTCCGCAGCCGTTTATTCCTCATCCCTCGACGGAACTTCAAAGGAAGAATTCCCGGAGGGGCAGCGACAGGAGGCAGCCCCGCTACCAAACAGCATTTCCAATTAATCCGGCAGCAGCTTTGCTCACAAACGTATCGAAGTTTCATTGTCATGACGTTTAGGGATAAATGTTCCGAAAATACAACGAAACTCGATTGACATTATCGCACTTTTAATCCTCCAGGGATCGCATTTGCACCTTTGAGCGATTTACATGCCAAATAATTGTGAATTTATTCTGAGTTCTTGCATGAAAAACTCTTTCGTCGTTCAGCTTATTCGCGATTTTTATCGATCATTCAGTGAATCTGGCGCTTGTTCGCTTTTATAAGACCATGGAAAATTTTATTCTCAGTAGTATGTAACTGCGCTTTTGCTGTTAACAAGGGGTTTGACTCTAACTCCTTTTTTCTTCCATTTATGAGTTTCGGAAGCAGTTAGGCTCGGGACACCATGATTTACTAAATGAAAGAGAGAAGGAAATGAACACTTTCTACCAACTTTAATTTCATTCTACCTCTCTATCATTTCATCGTATTTATTGTCATCATGACCATAATTGATATCTGTTTGAAATATACCACTCGCCAAAGGCTATATCCAACCTCTCCGTACATCTTCAGCTAAACGCATCATGTAGCTCTTTGATGGCTTTAATTTTATATACCCAAATTTCGTTGGGCCATCGTCCTGGTACTTACATATTTCTCGTCATCCAGCAAATCTTATCAAATCCACCTACCATCAATACACGTGGCTACATGTCCCGCCCACGACTGCTGGATCAAAAATATATAGTATATATAATTAACGCCAATGGCCAGTCACCTCTTTAGTTCAGCCGCAAATGCTTACGGGAATCGGCGAAGTGCCGCGAACAATGAGGAAAATGGGGCAAGGGACAAGTCAAGAATTTTGGTCTGACGGGAGGCGAGATGGGGAAGTCCATACACTTGCAAAGACCACTGGGCCCATGTAATTTAGTGCTCAGAGCATCTGCCTAGTAAGCAAGAGACCCGGGGTCGAAACCCGGTCCAGTGTAAATTTTCAGCTTTACTCGCAAAAACGAAAAAACGGCTGACATCGAAATAAGTGTCCAAGGAACAGGAAAGCAACCGGAATCACTCAACAGAGGAAAGTCCACTGGACCTGACGGGATACCAATTCGATTCTACACAGAGTACGCGAAAGAACTTGCCCCGCTTCTAACAGCCGTGTACCGCAAGTCTCTAGAGGAACGGAAGGTTCCAAATGATTGGAAAAGAGCACAGGTAGTTCCAGCATTCAAGAAAAGTCGTCGAGCAGATGCGCAAAACTATAGACCTATATCTCTGACGTCGATCTGTTGTAGAACTTTAGAACATGTCTTTTGCTCGAGTATCATGTCGTTTCAGGAACCCCAGAATCTACTCTGTAGGAATCAACATGGATTCCGGAAACAGCGATCGTGTGAGACCCAACTCGCTTTATTTGTTCATGACAGGCAGAAAATATTAGATACAGGCTCCCAGGTAGATGCTATTTTCCTCGACTTCCGGAAGGCGTTCGATACGGTTTCGCACTGTCGCCTGGTAAAGGAAGTAAGAGCCTATGGAATATCAGACCAGCTGTGTGGCTGGATTGAAGAGTTTTTAGCAAACAGAACACTACATGTTGTTCTCAATGGAGAGACGTCTACAGACACTAAAGTAACCTCTGGCGTGCCACAGGGGAGTGTTATGGGACCATTGCTTTTCACAATATACAGGGTGTTACAAAAAGGTAAAAAAATGGCTCTGAGCACTATGGGACTTAACATCGATGGTCATCAGTCCCCTAGAACTTAGAACTACTTAAACCTAACTAACCTAAGGACATCACACAACACCCACTCATCACGAGGCAGAGAAAATGCCTGAGCCCGCCGGGAATAGAACCCGGGAACCCGGGCGTGGGAAGCAAAAACGCTACCTCAGGACCACGAGCCGCGGACACAAAAAGGTAAGGCCAAACTTTCAGGAAACATTCCTCACACACAAAGAAAGAAAGTATGTTATGTGGGCATGTGTGCGGAAACGCTTACTTTCCATGTTAGAGCTTATTTTATTACTTCTCTTCAAATCACATTAATCATGGAATGGAAACACACAGCAACGGAACGTACCAGCGTGACTTCAAACACTTTGTTACAGGAAACGTTCAAAATGTCCTCAGTTAGTGAGGATACATGCATCCACCCTCCGTCGCACGGAATCCCTGATGCGCTGATGCAGCCCTGGAGAATGGCGTACTGTATCACAGCCGTCCACAATACGAGCACGAAGAGTCTTTACATTTGGTACCGGGGTTGCGTAGACAAGAGCTTTCAAATGCCCCCATAAATGAAAGTCAAGAGAGTTGAGGTCAGCAGAGCGTGGAGGCCATGGAATTGGTATGCCTCTACCAATCCATCGGTCACCGAATCTGTTGTTGAGAAGCGTACGAACACTTCGACTGAAATGTGCAGGAGCTCCATCGTGCATGAACCACATGTTGTGTCGTATTTGTAAAGGCACATGTTCTAGCAGCACGGGCAGAGTATCCCGTATGAAATCATGAAAACGTGATCCATTGAGCGTAGGTGGAAGAACATGGGCCCAATCAAGACATCACCAACAATGCCTGCCCAAACGTTCACAGAAAATCTGTGTTGATGACGTGATTGCACAATTGCGTGCGGATTCTCGTCAGCCCACACATGCTGATTGTGAAAATGTAGAATTTGATCACGTTGGACTGAAGCCTCATCCGTAAAGAGAACATTTGCACTGAAATGAGGATTGACACATTGTTGGATGAATCATTCGCAGAAGTGTACCCGTGGAGGCCAATCAGCTGCTGATAGTACCTGCACACGCTGTACATGGTACGGGAACAACTGGTTCTCCCGTAGCACTCTCCATACAGTGACGTGGTCAACGTTGCCTTGTACAGCAGCAACTTCTCTGACGCTGCCATTAGGGTTATCGTTAACTGCACGAAGAATTGCCGCGTCCAATGCAGGTGTCCTTGTCGTTCTAGGTCTTCCCCAGTCGAGAGTCATAGGCTGGAATGTCCCGTGCTCCCTAAAACGCCGATCAATTGCTTCGAACGTCTTCCTGTCGGGACACCTTTGTTCTGGAAATCTCGATACAAACGTACCGCGCCACGGCTATTGACCCGTGCTAATCCATACATCATGTGGGCATCTGCCAACTCCGCATTTGTAAACATCGCACTGACTGGAAAACCACGTTCGTAATGAACACTAACCTGTTGATGCTACGTACTGATGTGCTTGATGCTAGTACTGTAGAGCAATGAGTCGCATATCAACACAAGCACCGAAGTCAACAATACCTTCCTTCAATTGGGCCAACTGGCGGTGAATCGCGGAAGTACAGTACATACTGACAAAACTAAGATGAGCTCTAACATGGAAATTAAGCGTTTCTGGTCACATGTCCACATAACATCTTTTCTTTATTTGTGTGTGAGGAATGTTTCCTGAAAGTTTGGCCGTACCTTTTTGTAACACCCTGTATATAAATGACCTAGTAGATAGTGTCGGAAGTTCCATGCGGCTTTTCGCGGATGATGCTGTAGTATACAGAGAAGTTGCAGCATTAGAAAAATGTAGCGAAATGCAGGAAGATCTGCAGCGGATTGGAACTTGGTGCAGCGAGTGGCAACTGACCCTTAACATAGACAAATTTAATGTATTGCGAATACATAGAAAGAAGGATCCTTTATTGTATGATTATATGATACCGGAACAAACAATGGTAGGAGTTACTTCTGTAAAACATCTGGGAGTATGCGTGCGGAACGATTTGAAGTGGGACCGGCCGGTGTGGCCGAGCGGTTCTAGTCACTTCAGTCCGGAACCGCGCGACAACTACTTTCGCTGGTTCGAATCCTGCCTCGGGCATGGATGTGTGTGATGTCCTTAGGTTAGTTAGGTGTAAGTAGTTCTAAGTTCTAGGGGACTGATGACCTCAGATGTTAAGTCCCATAGTGCTCAGAGCCATTTGAACCAATCGATATGAAGTGGAATGATCATATAAAATTAATTGTTGGTAAGGCGGGTACCAAGTTGAGATTCATTGGGAGAGTCCTTAGAAAATGTAGTCCATCAACAAAGGAGGTGGCTTACAGAACACTCGTTCGACCTATTCTTTAGTATTGCTCATCAGTGTGGGATCCATACCAGATCGGGTTGACGGAGGAGATAGAGAAGTTCCAAAGAAGAGCGGCGCGTTTCGTCACAGGGTTATTTGGTAAGCGTGATAGCGTTAGGGAGATGTTTAGCAAACTCAAGTGGCAGACTCTGCAAGAGAGGCGCTCTGCATCGCGGTGTAGCTTGCTCGCCAGGTTTCGAGAGGGTGCGTTTCTGGATGAGGTGTCGAATATATTGCTTCCCCCTACTTATACCTCCCGAGAAGATCACGAATGTAAAATTAGAGAGATTCGAGCGCACACGGAGGCTTTCCGGCAGTCATTCTTCTTGCGAACCATGCGCGAGTGGAACAGAAAAGGGTAGTAATGACAGTGGCATGTAAAGTGCCCGCCGCCACACACCGTTGGGTGGCTTGCGGAGTATAAATGTAGATGTAGATGTAGATTAATATCAGTCAGTTCCCAATCGCAGTCAATGTCTGTAACGCCTTTGTGTCTTAATTCATTGTGGCTGCTGGATCAAAAATAGTAACAGAAATTTTATCACATTTGGAAGACAATGTTTTACGTTTCTCAACTGAGATCTTAGGTGTAGATTTTGCCCAGTTTCGTTTAAATCATTTTGAGATCATTTCTTCGATAAAAAACAGCATATTTACCTCTGTATCCTTGTCGAAATGACATACTGATCCATCGTTAATCAGTTCTATATCTAACCTTCTCTTTCAGTTACAAAAGAAAATATGACTGAAACATTCCTGTCCCCGTATTTTCACCATATTAAAACATAGTGCTTCACCTCCATTATTATACTCATGTGGTACTGAACTAAATACAGCTGGTGTATTGTCGCCCTGGCGAACTGAAAAGTTCTGCCTGCGACGTGACTGGTATATTAACAAGCTTTGTAGTGACAGTGGAGTGCAGGATGCTCAGTCACGTGGTATCAGAACATCTCGTTAGCGGGTATTACACGACGTTCTGCCGCGAACGGTACTGGCCTAGTGCGACAGCGATCTAGCGGTAGAACAGGTGAAACTACGAAAATTAGCAGACATTCTCCGCGCATGCGCAGTAGGCAGCGATAGCTCACGCATGCGTCGAAGTGTGTACCACAGTGCTTTCTGCTTGTTGTTTGGTTAATGTCAGGCGGCTAGTGGCTAATTTCAGATTTTCGTGTGGCGATTTTTCGCGTTGGGGATCTTCTGCATTTTTTCTTCTTTCAGTAAGCAGGTTTCATAAATGCAGAAAAAAAACTTTTTTTTGCTGTAGACTCTTTTACACTAGCTGTTTGTGAAAGGATGTTTTCTATTGACAGCTTCGTATTCTAGAAATGAATTGGAGCAAAGAGGCGTTAAGCGTCTTACATCAAGCACACAGTGAGAAAAGGTGTATGTATGACCCACTGTATCATAATAAGGTAGTCGGAAATCGTTTGGTTCTGAGTAATGTGCAAATAACGTTATACTGTGATTTTCGGTTTGAATCGTAATGCTTTAGTTCACGAAAGTTCAGGCTTGATCTGATTGTATCTCTTGCTTGATTTCAGCATGCCAGAAAAGAGAAACTGGCAGTGTAAGGGGGAATGTCCTACAGTTTGGCCCAATGCGACAGACGAGGACTGCAAAACTCTTAGTAGCACATATATATAGTCCAAACTTGGAAAAATAACACAAGTACACTTTTAAGTATTGGTCCTTTAAAGTGTTACAATTTGCAGTGCACATATCCACAACAACGTTTGAAATGGTGGGCTGTTCTATTCTGTGGCTAAAATCCATATTCTTAAAATATTGCCAGGTGCCAGGAAACGTAATGTTACATCAAGCCTGCAACGTAACAGGGCATTTACCGGTATTTTATTCGTGATCTAGGATGGTATAATGACAAAACGTACAAACATCTGATTTAATTCTTACTTTCGAGAATGTGACACAGCCTCACTCATGACTGTGTCACACTTTCTAATTCCATCTTCTGGCATAGACAGCAGCTTCTCGAAACAGGCCATGTCCATCCTAACGAAGCTCCGAAATTCATGCTGATCTTCGAGTCTCAGTTCTTTCATAAGCAGTCTGCCTTTGTCCCTTCTTTTTAGCCAGAATCGAACTGAACAGGCCGGTCGCTGTGGCCTAGCGGTTCTAGGCGCTTTAGTCCGGAACCACGCGACTGCTACGGTCGCAGGTTCGAATCCTGCCTCAGGGCATGGATGTGTATGATGTCCTTAGTTTAGTTAGGTTTAAGTAGTTCTAAGTTCTGGGGGACTGATGACCTCAGATGTTAAGTCCCATAGTGCTCAGATCCTTTTCAACCATGTTGAACTCAACAACGTCTGGCTTTTTGTTTTCGTTGTCGTTCTGTCCTAATCCGAAGATTTACTGTCACTACCAGGGCAATAGTTCCAAAAACAAGTGGGTCCTCCGTGTGCATAATGGTGTATAAATACATATACACCTGTGTAACCAAGTGTCGTAATTCAGAACAGTTGTAACTTACATAGTTACTTAATAAATAATGATAAACATTTTCTTATGAAATAGGAACCTTGAGTCACATAAATAATTCGAACATGTGACGTTCCAATATGTTACATGGCCCCTTTGTGTTTCGTGCGGTAGAACGAATGACTTTACACGAGATCAGACAATTCTGCTATCGCATGCCCGCAGGGTATATCCCACATGGATGGTGTAATAGGTCTACGTGAAACAGCCTGTAGTTACAGATATGCACGCTTGGGGCGCTGGTGCATAGGTCTACGGTTTAGGCATATCGTGTCATACTGGCCTTAATGGCAAGACAGTGGCTCCCACCCGCACAGGACGCTTCACCTTCGAGGCGGTGCAAGATCTGGACGTTTCTCGTGTCACGGTGTTAAACGTGCATCGTGAATACCAAAATCAAGTACCATGTTGCTGAATGAAGCGGACAGTCGTGTCACACGGGTTGAAATCGTTTAGCACTTCACTGCTGGTCAGTTATTACTTGTTATTTAATTAAGAAACCCTCATCGCAATGAAGTACAGAAGCTGCCACCCCGCACCACAGGGCACAGTGATTATCGCGGGCACAGGGACATTGCCATTAGACTAACTAAATAGTCGCCCGGACTGATGGGTTGCGTCACACATAGGTACATGCCGATGATAGAGTAAAATACGTCGAAAATAAGATGCGGAATCCATCTCATTTACCAAGCGAACACACTTCTAATAGACAGTGGAGGTATTCTTGTGCGCTACATGTGGAGGTGGGACGAAATGCGTCTGCCATCATTTCTCACATGAAGATGGCACATAAACATATTATCCATTCAAGTACATCTTTTTATTCGCCTCCATCAACGGCAGGCGGCCGATGCCTGAGGGTATACTTTCCGTCCAAGGCATTCCTGACCTATAAACATTATACGTCCGACCTTAGAGTGTCTACGTAGCTGTAATCCGCCTCTGTAGCTGCACAGTCAGCTCGAAGGACTGCTATCTGAAGAGACCTGTATTCTGTTTCCCTTACAATCATATCGTCATAATTGATATTCCAGTATTGCGAACGTTGAATGGACTCGTCCCGAAAGCAAATAAATTAAAAAAAGACATTGCTGTGCCACAAATGGCAATAGTGTAATGGTGCCCCCGAAATATGTAGTACAACGGAAGCACTTCAGTTAACATCTTAACGTGTCTTCTATTTATTAACCCAGTCGAATCATTGAGGACTGACGGAGTAGACAAACCACTGCCCCACCACTCCCACATCGTGTCACAATGGCTTCCGGAACACTCAGCTGATACGTCGATGCTTCTATGCTATGAGGGCAGTCTATAGGGCATATGCAGAAGGTAGAAAGGGGAAATGTGCATGTCTTTGATACAGCTTTAACCAGTAACCCTGAGATGAGCGGTAACGGTTAACGTTATCACCCCAGCGCTTTCGGTATCGCGGGACGTCAACACCACGTCGCGTCGCTGCTCTTATCTTTGTGGAAGACTTCGTTACACGTTACTAGTTGGATTTCTGTAATTTAATTTATTTCCTCATGGATGTATGTTAACCAGCCTGGAATATTTAAACAAGAGATATTACACCCGGTCCGCAGCTCGTGGTCGTGCGGTAGCGTTCTCGCTTCTCACCCCCGGGTTCCCGGGTCAGGGATTTTCTCTGCCTCGTGATGACTGGGTGTTGCGTGATGTCCTTAGGTTAGTTAGGTTTAAGCAGTTCTAAGTTCTAGGGGACTGATGACCATAGATGTTAAGTCCCATAGTGCTCAGAGCCACTTGAACTACACTCCTGGAAATGGAAAAAAGAACACATTGACACCGGTGTGTCAGACCCACCATACTTGCTCCGGACACTGCGAGAGGGCTGTACAAGCAATGATCACACGCACGGCACAGCGGACACACCAGGAACCGCGGTGTTGGCCGTCGAATGGCGCTAGCTGCGCAGCATTTGTGCACCGCCGCCGTCAGTATCAGCCAGTTTGCCGTGGCATACGGAGCTCCATCGCAGTCTTTAACACTGGTAGCATGCCGCGACAGCGTGGACGTGAACCGTATGTGCAGTTGACGGACTTTGAGCGAGGTCGTGTAGTGGGCATGCGGGAGGCCGGGTGGACGTACCGCCGAACTGCTCAACACGTGGGGCGTGAGGTCTCCACAGTACATCGATGTTGTCGCCAGTGGTCGGCGGAAGGTGCACGTGCCCGTCGACCTGGGACCGGACCGCAGCGACGCACGGATGCACGCCAGGACCGTAGGATCCTACGCAGTGCCGTAGGGGACCGCACCGCCACTTCCCAGCAAATTAGGGACACTGTTGCTCCTGGGGTATCGGCGAGGACCATTCGCAACCGTCTCCATGAAGCTGGGCTACGGTCCCGCACACCGTTAGGCCGTCTTCCGCTCACGCCCCAACATCGTGCAGCCCGCCTCCAGTGGTGTCGCGACAGGCGTGAATGGAGGGACGAATGGGGACGTGTCGTCTTCAGCGATGAGAGTCGCTTCTGCCTTGGTGCCAATGATGGTCGTATGCGTGTTTGGCGCCGTGCAGGTGAGCGCCACAATCAGGACTGCATACGACCGAGGCACACAGGGCCAACACCCGGCATAATGGTGTGGGGAGCGATCTCCTACACTGGCCGTACACCACTGGTGATCGTCGAGGGGACACTGAATAGTGCACGGTACATCCAAACCGTCATCGAACCCATCGTTCTACCATTCCTAGACCGGCAAGGGAACTTGCTGTTCCAACAGGACAATGCACGTCCACATGTATCCCGTGCCACCCAACGTGCTCTAGAAGGTGTAAGTCAACTACCCTGGCCAGCAAGATCTCCGGATCTGTCCCCCATTGAGCATGTTTGGGACTGGATGAAGCGTCGTCTCACGCGGTCTGCACGTCCAGCACGAACGCTGGTCCAACTGAGGCGCCAGGTGGAAATGGCATGGCAAGCCATTCCACAGGATTACATCCAGCATCTCTACGATCGTCTCCATGGGAGAATAGCAGCCTGCATTGCTGCGAAAGGTGGATATGCACTGTACTAGTGCCGACATTGTGCATGCTCTGTTGCCTGTGTCTATGTGCCTGTGGTTCTGTCAGTGTGATCATGTGATGTATCTGACCCCAGGAATGTGTCAATAAAGTTTCCCCTTCCTGGGACAATGCATTCACGGTGTTCTTATTTCAATTTTCAGGAGTGTATTTATTACACCCAGTGGCTAAAATACCCAACGTAATGTCGGTTGTTGGCTGTTGTTGCTATGCGGTGCATTGGTTTCCATACGATCCTAATAGAAATGGGTTCACAGATTCAAATCGGTCGCGATCTTATTCGCAGCAGACCGTTGATTGCCCCGTATGGCGCTGTGAAGGAGACATGACGTCGGCTCGTCAAACAAATGCCCGTCGTGTATGGCGGTTTACGCGTGTGAAAACATTGTCTATGTGATACTGATGAATCATCGTATACCCTGCTGACCTCAATACCCAAATTCTTGTGTAATCTACGATAGGCCGTGAACTGTGAGTCGTGTATCGATTGCCACCGGCGTTCAAGGTCGATTATCGAACAACGTGCTACCGTGTTCACTTAACACCATTTCGTAACACACTACTCAGATATTATGTCTGCACTTTTGCCATATGTCGCGACAAAAAAATGGTTCAAATGGCTCTGAGCACTATGGGACTTAACATCTATGGTCATCAGTCCCCTAGAACTTAGAACTACTTAAACCTAACTTACCTAAGGACGTCACACACATCCATGCCCGAGGCAGGATTCGAACCTGCGACCGTAGCGGTCGCGCGGCTCCGGACTGAGCGCCTAGAACCGCTAGACCACCGCGGCCAGCATATATGTCGCGACATTTGGGCACCAGAAACGCTACTTCTTCAAAAGGGACAACCCTTCCTGCTACCTTTCGCCATTCAGCTGGTAAGGGATGAAGCGAAATTCAAGAGACGATGTGTTTTATTCACCGCTACATTTCCCTCATTTGTGACTATGTACAGTATGTTAGAAAAAATTACCAGGGAGACGACTAGCATTTCGTCTGGTTCCCAAGTGATACGCAATTGGTTACAAAGATTCAGAGGCGTCATGCAAAAATCTTTGTTAAATTCATAATGAGTGTACAACGGCACCAGTGTGACACTGAATAGTCTGCGTTTCTGCATGTGCTATGGCATTTAGCGATTCATGATTTTTAAGTCATTCAGCCGCTCTCCACTTGGCGATGTTCTCCTGTTTCTTACAATACAACAGACAACATCGCTCTGTGGAACACCCTTTCGCCTGGCTACGCGTCCCTTTCACTTCCTTTCCTGCAATAACAGTAGCAAACACGTCTTCATTTTCCGTTAATTTCCTTGTTCATTTATTTGTTTTTCAAGTTCTCCTTGTAACTTCTAACATGTATATCACAGTTGGACGCTGAAGCATATTATATATTCGACGGTTTTTAATCAATAGTCCATGCCTCGTCTCAACCAATGACAAACTGGGAATATACATTTATTGTAAGCTTTCCTTTCCAGGTACAACGAAATTAATACAGGAAGCAATATATCAAGAACTCCTCAAAATAAGGCGTAAAATTTAGTAATGCACTTAACTGTTACACTTCAAAGCTGAAATAATTCGTAATGATAACCATTATAATAACGTGACAACAGTGAAAGTAAGAATTATGTAATGAATTTACATTAATTTATTAGAACTGGAAATGGGCAATGAAAGAGGCAGATAAATGGCTAGAGGATCAGTTAAATTAGATTGTATATTCTTTACCACATTGATCTGTAAAGCTGACCAATGGAAAGAATTTTCTTGGGCTTCGCATATAACTATTCGCGTAGTAGGAAATAAAAACACTAAAACTGAAGCATTTACTGACACCCTTACATAAAACAATTGAAATTAATTTTTTTATAGCAATGAAAATCACTCTAGTACATCATGTCAAACCATAGGCTGTAAACAGAGTGGATCTGATAAATTATCGAGTGACACTGCAAAGGAGGGCCGGCCGGGGTGGCCGAGCAGTTCTAGGCGCTACAGTCTGGAACCGCGCTACCGCTACGGTCTCAGGTTCGAATCCTGCCTCGAGCATGGATGTGTGTGATGTCCTTAGGTTAGATAGGTTTAAGTAGTTCTAAGTTCTCGGGGTCTGATGACCGCAAAAGATAAGTCCCATAGTGCTCAGAGCCATTTTTTTTGCAAAGAAGGCTATAATTTTAGAGTTCATCTAATGCCTCTTGATCTCCAACACTGTAGACCACAGCACTTCACATAAGCATTTAGAAACCCCTCGGTAAAGAAAAGCAATGAATTTCAGATGCAAAGCGTGCCTGTTCTCACATGGCTCTCATACATGAATTTGCGAAAACGTCTCTAATACACTCCTGGAAATTGAAACAAGAACACCGTGAATTCATTGTCCCAGGAAGGGGAAACTTTATTGACACATTCCTGGGGTCAGATACATCACATGATCACACTGACAGAACCACAGGCACATAGACACAGGCAACAGAGCATGCACAATGTCGGCACTAGTACAGTGTATATCCACCTTTCGCAGCAATGCAGGCTGCTATTCTCCCATGGAGACGGTCGTAGAGATGCTGGATGTAGTCCTGTGGAACGGCTTGCCATGCCATTTCCACCTGGCGCCTCAGTTGGACCAGCGTTCGTGCTGGACGTGCAGACCGCGTGAGACGACGCTTCATCCAGTCCCAAACATGCTCAATGGGGGACAGATTCGGAGATCTTGCTGGCCGGGGTAGTTGACTTACACCTTCTAGAGCACGTTGGGTGGCACGGGATACATGCGGACGTGCATTGTCCTGTTGGAACAGCAAGTTCCCTTGCCGGTCTAGGAATGGTAGAACGATGGGTTCGATGACGGTTTGGATGTACCGTGCACTATTCAGTGTCCCCTCGACGGACACCAGTGGTGTACGGCCAGTGTAGGAGATCGCTCCCCACACCATGATGCCGGGTGTTGGCACTGTGTGCCTCGGTCGTATGCAGTCCTGATTGTGGCGCTCACCTGCACGGCGCCAAACACGCATACGACCATCATTGGCACCAAGGCAGAAGCGACTCTCATCGCTGAAGACGACACGTCTCCATTCGTCCCTCCATTCACGACTGTCGCGACACCACTGGAGGCGGGCTGCACGATGTTGGGGCGTGAGCGGAAGACGGCCTAACGGTGTGCGGGACCGTAGCCCAGCTTCATGGAGACGGTTGCGAATGGTCCTCGCCGATACCCCAGGAGCAACAGTGTCCCTAATTTGCTGGGAAGTGGCGGTGCGGTCCCCTACGGCACTGTGTAGGATCCTACGGTCTTGGCGTGCATCCGTGCGTCGCTGCGGTCCGGTCCCAGGTCGACGGGCACGTGCACCTTCCGCCGACCACTGGCGACAACATCGATGTACTGTGGAGACCTCACGCCCCACGTGTTGAGCAATTCGGCGGTACGTCCACCCGGCCTCCCGCATGCCCACTATACGCCCTCGCTCAAAGTCCGTCAACTGCACACACGGTTCACGTCCACGCTGTCGCGGCATGCTACCAGTGTTAAAGACTGCGATGGAGCTCTGTATACCACGGCAAACTGGCTGATACTGACGGCGGCGGTGCACAAATGCTGCGCAGCTAGCGCCATTCGACGGCCAACACCGCGGTTCCTGGTGTGTCCGCTATGCCGTGCGTGTGATCATTGCTTGTACAGCCCTCTCGCAGTGTCCGGAGCAAGTATGGTGGGTCTGACACACCGGTGTCAATGTGTTCTTTTTTCCATTTCCAGGAGTGTAGATGCATCATTCGACCAGGGCAGATGTGTACTGACACTATCACAAAAGATTCTTTAGTTCTATGTACTTTTCACTGACTTCCACGCGAACGTTCACCTAATAGCTGTGTCAGATTTCAGCAATCTAACCTATAAAGAAAAGTGCTGGTGGTCATGTATATGCTGAAATCACATCATTATGTTATGGATAAAAGAACACGATCTGTTAACATCGAATGTTTAATTATTTCATTATAATGAAGTTTCTATCACTTATCTGCTCTCTAGGAATTAAGATGACAATACATTCTTAAATTAATACCCACACTCGGCAAGTAAATCGCTTCATAGTAGATTTCGCATGCCACGAAAATCAGTGGCTTATTCTCCTGCCTCGATAGTAAATGGATATATTTAGTATCTATGAGATGGGCATAAAAGAATTATTAGCAAAGTTTAAACAGAGTGTAAATCGGGCTCTAGAGAAGTACGTGCCGACTAAGCACATCAAGGAGGGAAGAGACCAACCATCGTTTAATAGCTTAACTCAGAATATACTGAGGAAGCAGAGATTTTTGTAGTGTTGCATCAAAAAAGATCGCGGGAATCTCAACTGGCAAAAGTTAGCAGAAATTCGTGCCTATACAAAAAGAACGATAGACAACACATGCACCTTCCACCATCATACGTTAGCGAAAGATCTTGCCGAGAATATTCTGGTACTATGTAAAATCAGTGATTGAGACGAAGGCTTCTATCTAGTCGTTCTTCGTCCAGTCTGGTGTGACAACAGAAGACAGCCATAACGGAAGCTGAAATCTTAAATTTTCTGTTTAAAACATCATTAACGCAGGAGAATCGTAATGTAGTACCATTGTTTCACGAAAGCATAGGCTCTGGTATGAAGGGCATAGAAATAGGTACCCCTGGTGATGAGAAGCAACTGAAAGAGTTGAAAGCAAATAAGTCGCCAGGGCCATACGAAAACCCAGTTCGGTCTCACAGAGAGAATGCTTCGGCTTTGGCCCCTTACTTACCTTGCATTTATCGCGAATCACTCGCCCAGCGAGAAGTCCCAAAATACCGGGTGGAAACACAGGTGACTTCCGTTTATAAGAAAGGTAGAAGAAAGGAATCACATAATTACAGGGAATATCTTTAACAATGATTTGTTGCAGAATTCTTGAACGTATTTTCAGTGTGAATATAATAAAAATTCTTCAGACGGAAAAGCATCATTACGTCAATCAACACGGATTTAGTAAGCACCGCTCGTATGGAACTCAGCGTGCCCTTTTTTCGTGCAGTATCCTGAAAACAATGGATGAAGGGCAACAAGCGGGTTCCATGTTCTTAGATATCAAGAAAGCGGTTCGAAACAGTTCCCAGCTACAGACTGTTGACGAAGATTCGATCATGCGGAATAGATTCCCAGATATGTGAGTGGCTCGAAGACTTCTTAAGCAACAGAACCCAGTACGTAGTCCTGGAATACGAGTGTTCATCAGAGACAGAGATCTCGTCAAGAGAGCTCCAGGGAAGTATGGTACGACCGTTCTTGTTCCCTATATACATAAACGAACTGACTGATAGAATGAGAAGTGATCTGCGACTTTCTGCAAGTGACCATCAAGTGTACGGGAATGCCTTGTCGTTGAACGATTTTACGAGGACATCTGATGATTTAGACAGAATATCTATTTAGTGTGATGAATAGCAGATTTCTCTAAATATAGATAAGTATAATTTAATGTTGACGAATAGAAAAAGCAATCAGGTAATGTTCACATACTACGTAAGGGGTGTGCTGAATAACAAAGACACGTTCAGTAAATATCTAGAAGTAACACTGCAAAGTACTATGGAATGGAATGAGCGCGTCAGGTCGGTAGTAGGAAAGGCAAATGTCTGACTTGGGTTTATTGAGAGAATTCTAAGTAACATTACTGAGAAAGTTTAGGGAACTGGCATTTAAGGCTGACTGTAGAACGATTCTACAGCCGTCAACGTACATTTCCTCTAAGGGCCATGAAGACAAGATAAGACAAATTCGGGCTCGTACAGTTGCATATTGACACTTCCATTGCTCTGTTTGTCTGTGGTTCAGGAAATAATGACTGGTAGTGGTGTAAGACGTGTATATTTCTATTGTCCATTGTCAAACCACAATTTATGGAAGATGTTTATATTTTATTGATACGATTAAGTAGGAATAATTAGTATTTGTCATTTTGGAAATAATTGTGGTAGCAGGGAATGTCTGCACCGAAGTATTGTTGGCGGGAGAGACCGCAAATTGGTATAATTTTGAAAAGGGCGGGAGAGACCGCGTATGGATACATTTTAAGAAAAGAGCGGGAAAGACCACACATTGATACGTTTTGTAATGATAGCAGCGATTGTCTGCACCAGAAAGCATTGTTGGCGGGAGAGACCGCACTTTAGCGTTCGTAGGAAGTCAGTAGCAAGCGAGATGTGAAGCGAGTTGGTAGTAGGTCTGAAGCGAGAGGTTGAGAGGAGCGGTGTGCCTGCCGGCCACCAGCTATGATTTACGAGAGATTATAAACGGATGTGTTGGTAGGACATGTTCTGAGGCATCAAGGGATCACAAATTTAGCATTGGAGGGCAGCGTGAAGGGTAAAAATGGTAGAGGGAGACCAAGAGATGAATAAACTAAGCAGATTTAGAGGGATGTAGGTTGCAGTAAGTAATGGGAGATGAAGAAGCTTGCACAGGATAGAGTAGCATGGAGAGCTGCATCAAACCAGTCTCAGGACTGAAGACAACAACAGCAACAACATAAACGGATGTACAGAGACATCAGCTAACTATTATCATAAGAGGAACTAATATTATTAAATTTTTTTTTTTTGAGAAACTCAAGACTACTGCGGGTATGTTTGCGTAATGCTAGTTGTAAGATTATTGTAAAGAGTAGGTCCGATTTGAACGTTTGTAAAATCATTTCATTACCAATTGTAAATATCTGAAGAATCGTTTTCAGAATATAATTAATTTTTGGCAGCAATATTGTATTATTGATTATAATCCATCCCAAAAACCATCAACGTAAAACTTTGCAAAATTTTATTGTCGTCAAGAAAAAGTTTAACTATGAATTGCGTAACTTCAGTCAAATTAATTAAAGAATAATGTCAGCTTTGGTAATAAATACAGCCACTTATTGTGACAGCCCACCAGCAGCTAATAGAGTACAGTAAAACAGAGTAAGTATATTCATGTCGCAGTTCGATATAGCAGTCAGATGGCGATCCAATAACAGTAAAAAAGGTAAGGAACAGTTTTGGGTTATTGCAGGTAACGACTGAGGGCCACGACGACGACACATTCTATGTTTCGTCGAAATAATCAGCAAATCACTTTTAATAAGCAGCATTTGAATTTTTACGCGAAGATCGCACTTATTATTATTGAGAAAGAGAATTAATTTCAAATCGAAGATTTCATTTGTTATTGTTAAAAAAGAGATAGAAATCCTAAGCGAAGGTTTCATAGGTTATTGTAGAAGGAAAGGTTGCGTAACAAAAGAGATACAGAGGAGACGGGAAGGTTTCGGTGGGACAACGTACCCTCTGGCATGCGCGGTGTAGTCGTTTGTGGTGAAGGTATGTAAATGTAGATGTAGATTAACAGTTACTTGACTTTCAAACGGCAAAATCCGCAAGACACTGCTTAGCAGACACAAATTCGGATTATACCATCAATAGCAAACCCACCACAAAATTATAAATCCACAATTCAAAATTAGAGTCGTTAGGTCCTTTTTCCCATACACGTCAAATACAACGGGGATATTATTTCGGTTAATACGTCAGGTGGCCACTACACGCGGGAGGCGGCTTTACGGATAGTGGGGGCTATGTGGAATGGGCTAGGCGATGTTTTAGGTTCGAAGGTCTCGGGAATGTGCAGAAAGACCTTCAGTTTCAAAGAGTGCAGGATGGACACAGGAAGAGGGCAGACTTCACAGAAGCTCTCCTGCGAACCTTGCAAGCTTCTGTGAAGTTTGGGGAGTAGGAGACGAGGTACTGGTGGAGGGCGGGTCGTGTGTCGTGCTTGGGTAGCTTAGTTGGTAGAGAGCACTTGCCTGCGGAAGGCAAAAGGTCCAGAGCTCGAGTCTCGGTCCTACACACAGTTTTAATCTGCCAGGAAGTTTCATAGTATATTAACGTTGAGAAGTGGATAAGTGATTTATCGGTAGGCAAAGTTACTCGCGGAAGTTCGGAATTAGCTCATAATTATGTGCCTGAGTTTCTGAAATTTAGCTCGACCTGCCTATACACCGATTAGAGTGATTGTCCGTAGAAAAGAAGATGCCACTGCAACTGAGAATGTGCTGAAGAATGTGGGGAAGTGAATCCGAAGACTATTCGGAACTACTAGTCTGCGATGATCCAACCATGCCAAAGTTGCAAGTTACGTTTACTGTTTTAAGTTGAGCTATGTGAGCAGATCGGTGGCACCGTGTCTGTCTGCCATCATTTACGTCGCTGGAAACTTCCTGTCGAGGATACGAACATTGGACCCTCTCTACAAACGGAATCTGCTGCTCCAGTTGAGACTCAATTCTGCACAATACCGATGCATTCAGCCACAGGTTCACAGAAGAAGTCCTAATTTCTAGTCAGTAAAGAACTGAATCTCGGCAACCATGCCTCTTAAAATTACATCGGACCGCCAGTGGCGTAATTGTTTCGCAGTCTCCCTCCAGAAAAGGCGACACGTGAAAAAACAATAATTTATGTTTCCTCCCAACTTTTCTAACAAACTACATCTTATGTCCTCCTGATGTCACATAAATTTCACCAGTCGGTGGCCTCTCAAGCAGCAGCTAGCCTCACATCACAAGCCATTGGAAAATCTAAAAAACAGTGCTCGACACTATCCGTCAACTCTCCGCTTTCTGTAATAAGTCAGACCTCTTTTTCCGTGTATTTTGGACAGCCAGGAGATGTTTATCAGTGGAACGCACTTTTCTTAGCGTGTCCCGGATGCCTACTTCCTGTCGGCAGAATTCCATCGTCCGGAGCGAATTCCTCGAAATCGGCCGTCCTAAGTGGATACATGCAATAAACTACACAACATGCCGGGTGCCAGTATGATGCTAGACGAGGCGACTTCCCTCAAGACAACAGCTAACAGTTCTGCGAAGGCAGCATTTCTCGCCTTACCGGGTTTCAGTTTCGGCGTGCAATACTTGCGGCTTTCTGTCCTGTAACAAAATCAGCCCATACCACCACTGTAACCCTATTAATGCATCTAAACGTTTATATTATCAGATTCCATCTAGAACAATCCGCATACGGACAGATAATTTTGTCGCATATGAGTGTAAAGGGATGAGCCGAACAGCTTGCCACTATCCACACTTCTCTCTCTTCTGCAAGAATTGAGTGAATTGTAATAGTGTAGAGAGTTAACAGTAGATCCGAGCTGGCAGTCGAAGGGAGTTAAGGTTTTTACGCCTTGTCGATAATGACATATTTAGAGACCATGCGTGATATCGGCCGGAAAAGGATGGGAAAGGGTACCGACCGCAACTTTTCCAATGGGAGTGCTTGTCTTAACAGACTTAGAGAGAACGTGTAAAACATGTGACAAGATGGCCAGACAGGAAATATACTCCGGGCTTGCTGAACCCAAATCCAGTATATTAACCCCTGCCACCTGCGTCGCCATACTCGGCTCCTGAGCAGTTGAAAACAGACGGGAATATAACTCCAAATATTTTCCTTTTTATGCCTCAAGATAAAAGGTCGCATTATTATTTCTTGTAAATATGTGTTGACAGAATGGCTCTATAAAACGAGTTACCTACCTTCATGATTCACTTGCAAAGTAAAATGATACCAAAATTGTTGAGGCTTTCGTGGCCACTTGTTGACAAAATGCCTATTGGCTTCTGTCTCGGGTTCTTCGGCCGACGTTCATCTAATGATTTTTCTGACGCCGGCCGAAGTGGCCGTGCGGTTAAAGGCGCTGCAGTCTGGAACCGCAAGACCGCTACGGTCGAAGGTTCGCATCCTGCCTCGGGCATGGATGTTTGTGATGTCCTTAGGTTAGTTAGGTTTAACTAGTTCTAAGTTCTAGGGGACTAATGACCTCAGCAGTTGAGTCCCATAGTGCTCAGAGCCATTTGAACCATTTTTTTGACGTTTCGCCAGCACGAGTGGCTGGCATTGTCAAAGCTTCACCCTCTATTGTTAAAACTATACCCTTTTATTTCTGTTTTTTCTCTTTTCTTTCAACAATATTTTTAGAGCGATAGTATCCAAAAGTGTATGTAGGTCATCAGTTATTCGAAGACGTTGATTTGAAGAAAGGAATATTCCACAATGGGTTTTAGTCTCTCAGGGAATGTAGACAGTCCTGCATTCCTGCATTGCCGTGAACCAACGTCTGAATTCATACAGTATTCAACGACAAAGAATTACAGCGAAGAAAATTCTCAATTCCTACGGAGGAGCGAATGTAGTACCCTTCTAATAGAAGCCAAAGAGCAGTGCACTCGAGCTACTCCGGCAAGTAATTTGCAGATTATTGGCTGCAGAGAGGCCGAAACTGCTTTCCTTGAGTGTGGTCTCCGAATTAATGGCCCAAACTCAATCGTGCACCGGGCTAATTGGCTGCACTGAGAAGCAGACGACGTTGGCAGTTCCCAGGGCTGCCCCGAGCGGCTGCCTACGGCATCATAAACCTAAGGGCCGCCTTCACGTTCGTGGCTGCCCCATCTCACAGAAAAACTTATTTCTTGTCTTCCCCGTACGATGCTTTTCGTGCTGGTGTAAACGTCTTTGCAAAGACTGTATTTTGTTTACGCCACAAATGCTTCTAATTGTTTTTCCACATCATATGCTTAACTGTGACGCCATTAGGAGGGAATTAATCAAAAATACAATCATACTAATCAAGCACAAAGGGATGGTTTCCGCTACCAATCAGACCAAAGTAATTGTTTTATGGAAGTAACCTGTAGTTCCATGGCTGTTCAGTAGCTACCTTCCCACTGTCCCTGTAGATTCCTCTTCACCTGGCCTCTCCCGAAAAGCTGTAACCTATTGTTCTGTTAAGTGGTTCTCCATGTCATCTCCATCCTCTTAAGCTATTGTACCGCCTTTGATACCAAATTAAGTAATTAGTTATATCCTCCCACCATTTTCTGGTACACTTTTCGAATTTCACCCACTTTTGAACGCCATTTCTGGCACACTCTTCTTTATCACCACCATCACACTCTTATACTATTCTACCGCGTTTTACATAGTAATTATGCAAATAAACCTAGTGTTCTGCACTTAACCCGCTGCTCTGGTCCATGTCACGCACTCATCCACACACACCCTCTGCCTAACTATTTTACTGCTAACACCACATTGATGTATAAAATGTATGTAAATTAATTAAATCGATATCCTTCACATGTATGGGGTAGTTCTTTTAATTTCCAGCATACTATTCGATGGAATATAGTTTAAACAAAAGATCATTAATAAAAAACACATCCTACCACCTGACACCTGACGCCGACGCCGCCAACTCTCCACATGCTGCCAGGGATCGTGAAGCACCGGCGGCCCCTGAAAAGTGATGATGCACCCGTAAGATGCCGAACCGCGCACAGGTGCCAGTTCAGGTCATGCAAGGCTGTAGTGGCGACATCCCTGTCATACTTGACATCTGAGAAATAACTATGAAAACACATGTTCACCTAGGCACCATTGCTGGTGTGATGACGGTTTGCTTTCGTACCTGTGTGTCCAGTGAGATGGTTATCTAGTGGCTCAGCCTCACAGGCATAGCTGAAAGGTTGCCACTGTTATAATGACGTCACATGTCTATGTAAAAAACAGACAAGTCTCCCTCTGGACATGCCTATAGAAATCTGTTGCAATGCTTCCCAAAATAACACAGGATGCATTCTTGCTAGCGATCCTAGCAGGACAGCCCGTCCGTTACGTGTAATGTCCTGCTTTCGACATACGTCTCAGAAACGACAATCGTTTGTCCTTGTTCTCACCGCTAAAGGCCTTCATAATCTCTATGCATGTTTGCGAAAACACCGTTAACCATAAAAGCATTCTTGTTGTTTGGAAAGAGAGCACTGTCCAAGCACAGAGGAGAAAATCAAAAAAATTACGTGAACAGAATTCGCACATTACTCTCAGAACTTTCCATAGATACCCTTCCCCCTACCTTGTTCGAAAGGGTCTGTAGAGGCTCCTATGTCCCAGCACAAAGGATGTCTTGTGAATGAATGAAGCATTCTGATTGGTTCTTACTGATTTACTCGCCAAACTTCTGCTGCTGACTGTGTAGGAGCACTGTCCGCCATTTTCTACAGCAGACAAGACATTCAGCGGCAAAACTGTATTGTATAGGCGGCCATATTGCACTGACAGTTAAACCCTGCAAAAGTGGTCATCAGATCGTCAAGTAACCCAACGTACTCACAGGGCCGCAGTGCAAAGCCGGCAGAGGAAACTGCCACCATAAACGGCGCCCATGACGGCAGCTGCGGAAGGGTTTGTCAGCCACAGAGAGGCCAGCTGGCCGTGGACGACTTCCCACTCCAGGAGGACCTGAGTGGCAAGAGCTGGAACGCTATGAATAGCCCCAGCGCAGTCACTCGTCGTATCGACTCTTCTCCAATTGCTGCAGAGTATACACGCAACTCACGCGGTCCCGAAGGCGAATCGATGCAAATTGGATATTAGTTCACTATTCACCCATCCAGGGCGAACAACGAGCAAAATCGTCATAAGCCGGAAGTTTTCTCGGACTCTGTGAACTATTGTACAAAGGCTGGGTCAGTTCCCCTCGGCACAAAGGCGTTATTGTTTCTGGCCACTACCTGCATGCTTGCGTGCTTTCTACACCCATCTCCAGACTCTGAGATTACAATAACATATGTAATTTCACATAGGTTACCAGTATATCATACCATTTTCTCGATTCTGTCAGAGTATCATATCAGTTTCTGGATTATTCTCGCTTCCTAGCACTTACTAGTATGCTTGCGCCCTGTAATCCCAAAAAAATTGTCTGGAAATTATTTCTCTAGAAACCCGAAACTTTTGCGAGGTGGAGCGCACTGTTAACCATTGAGTAGGTAGAAACTTATGTCGTCGGCGAATACATTTACGTGAAGACTCGAAAGAAATAGAGGAAACTGATATCTCGAATACCGATCTACTTCTACATCTACGTCTACATGGATGCTCTGCAAATCAAATGGTTCAAATGGCTCTGAGCACTATGGGACTTAACATCTGAGGTCATCAGTCCCCTAGAACTTAGAGCTACTTAAACCTAACTAACTTAAGGACATCACACACGTCCATGTCCGAGGCACGATTTGAACCTGCAACAGTAGCGGTCGCGCTGTTCCAGACTGAAGCGTCGAGAACCGCTCGGTCACAACGGCCGGCGCCCTGCAAATCACATGTAAGTGCCTGGCAGAGGGTTCATCGAACCACCTTCACAATTCTCTATTATTCCAATCTCGTATAGCGCTCGGAAAGAATGAACACCTATATCTTTCCGTACGAGCTCTGATTCCCCTTATTTTATCTTGGTGATCGTTCCTCCCTATGTAGGTCGGTGTCAACAAAATATTATCGCATTCGGAGGAGAAAGTTGGTGCTTGGAATTTCGTGAAAAGATTCCGTCGCAACGAAATTCACCTTTCTTTCAATGATGTCCAGCCGAAATCCTTTCGTGGACTTCCTCTCCGTCTTCTTCCAGTTGACCTCCATTCAAAAACCTTTAGAGTTGTTCTTCCAGGATGCATTCGATGGATATCTCGAAGCCAAGCCATTGTCCTACTTTTTATTATTTTTACAACTTCAGCTCCTCGTATAAATTGATCTAGCTTAACGCTCGTTCTCGATCTCCAGGAACCTTTGTTACGTATCCTCAGTTGCCCCATAGATCTTGCGCAGAACTCTGCCTTGAAAAATCATGAGCCACTGCTCAGCTGTATACGTTAGTATCCATGTTTCTCAGCCGTAGGTTACAAATGACCTGAAAGCATTGACAGTGCGATGCGCATTCCTTGGTCACAACGTGATTGTTTACTGGAACGTCAGTGCGTGTTTCCGATAATCGCGAAGTGTAATAATATCGTGGTTGACTAGTTCATTAGAGTCTTGATATATCTGTTACTTTAAAACTGTTGCGTGTCATTTGAGTTTATTATCGCGTTTTATATATATGTGTGTGTGTCTCAAACACACACTCTTCCTCCTCACTTTCTCTCTCTCTCTCTCTCTCTCTCCGTCCCTTTCTCTTTCTCTCTTTCTTTCTCTCCCTCCCTCTATCTATATATCCACATATCCACCTCGATTTCTCTGTCACTCTGTTTCACCAGGCACCAGATAGTTACCGGCCTAAAATTCCGTGCAAACCGAATCATAAACTTTGCAAAGCGATAGAAATTGTCAGAGAAAGGTAGGACAGGATTCATTAGAATCATCTGCAGTTCATACTAGCCCAGAGGACCACACTACTCGGCAAACCGCCTGAAGGAGCGCGTTCACTGGATACACCATAAAAGTATGGGCTACATATTAATATTCACGACTCTGTTGCACGGAGAGAGAAGGAAAATCTCTTACCAAAATGTATATATGTTTCGAAAGGACGTGTGAGATGATGTTAGAGTCGGTAGGACCTAACAGACTCATTTCAAAGCTGGATGCATTGTGATCGTAGTCCCATTTATTAGCCACACTACAATATGTTTCTTCTAATTAGAACACAAATAAGTATAACTAAATTATCTTACGGCGTAAAATGTTAGTTACCACTGTTTTTAATCTAGAAGTTTCTGTGTGTTTAGTTAATCTACAGACAAGCGACTGAAGTAGACAAACGCCGATAGTTCACAATCATTCCTGCCATCACAAGGTTGTTTCCCCGGCTATTCACTCTGATGGTGATAGATTCCCCAAATTGAGTTACTCTTAAGATGTTGATGTGTGAAAACCCTGGGCCCATACGGCCTCAGAAATAGAATGACCCATGCGTCGGCTACTACGATTTGGGAACGATCGTCTGCGCTGATATCACTCTTCACTTTCACCTTGTACTCTGCTGTTTGGTCTGACGCCGTCAGATGAGAATTCACTTCACCACAGCAGCTATCATGTCAAACCTTCGCAGAGTGTATTGCACGCTTCATTACGCAGTTTATACATCCCACATATAAGGAAAGATCACACAACAGACTCTTCATTATGTTATGCTTTCCCCCTCCACCTCCCTGTATGACTTCATGGTCGACATCATGCTGTGTTGCCACATTTCCCATGCTTCTTCTACATAAGCCAATTTCCTATGTATAAAATCATGGGAAATTTAGAAAAAATGTGGTAAATTCAAAATACGGTGGGAAATTCAAAAAAGATCAATTGTGCTAAGAATTTTCCACTACTCCTACGACATCACTGTGGTAGTGGGGTTGTTGTTCTAAGTGTAAATTTGCAGGTAATCCAAGATGGGGCTTTGTCCTGATGGAGACAAATTCAGATGTTCTAAACAGCAGTCCTATGACACAAACTGAAGATGGTGAGCTAAGATGGCTGACCTAGCATACTGGTGTAGCCTGCATGGTTGTCAGGGCACTATTTTTGGTTATAGAATTCAGGATGGCCATTGAGTTTTCCATGGTGTCCCATACTGTTTGTCCAAAATTGAAGTCTAGCCGTGTCAAGTTTGAACAGTTTCCCCATCTAGCCCTTTAGATGTCTCTGCAGTTTAAACTACTGTCACCCTAAGTTTGGGTCAGACTTCTTCTAAGTTTAAGTCAGCTTCTTCATTGCTTAAACAATTGTTAGTATAGGACAGAAGTGTTTGTTTTTATTTGAACACACACCACACGACGGAGGGTCCCCTTTTCCGCAATCTCTGTATGGAGGCATTGTTCTTGTCATCACTGCCAATGCCACCGACCATGTGCCTTGAGTGACATGAAGAGCTGGCTGCACTGCAGCGCACCACCGTCATCTGGCCACAACCTGATTTGACTGCTGGCCAAATACATTGTGGCATTAGGTGCAAGCAGGGCTTGATGGTTATCTCTTAACACTTTTAATGAACTGTTAATACATCCCTTCTTATGGAAAGGATGCATGCAATGCAGATGTAACTGCATTTTGTAAACATTTATACAGGGTGGACTGAAGGAAAACGACTGTCTAGCGCTTAAAAAACTAGATTTATTTCTTCTGTTTTTTTCTTTTCAATTCTTTTCTTTTCTTTTTAATACTTCAGACAAAACATATATATCCCACATGCTGGACTAGTTTATTCATTTTATATTTCACTTAGTATAGATGTTTCAATGTAAGTTATATTAGTACACACATAGAAAAACAAGGTACAAAAAACTGTATATACATATACAAAATATAATTTAACATGAAATACATTTATACAGATATATATCTCATATGTTTAAGTTTTTTGATCGTTGATCCAATACTATGTTTTTATTTTCTTCAAACAGTTTGGAATAGCTGTAGAGATGTTTAGGCTATAACGTCGAGGTATAGTTGATGGGCTTATCTGTTCAGTTTCAGTTAATGCACTTAAAATGCGTTTGATATGAAACATTTTTCAGTTCCCCTATGAGACAACATTAAACTAAATACAGTCCCTTTCGATATGGCTAGCAGCAGTGAAATTTAGTGTACTGTGCAGACTATGCATACAAAGCACACAAAGGATGCAAAACAACATGGCTCATACTTACAGTGTGCCCTCTATCTCACACAAAGAGTGTTTATCCACCCTCACATACACTCACAGAAATACGCAACAATATGCATACATACACGCACTATAATAAGTGAGTGATACTACTCCAAATCACACTCACACTCACACAATGGCTGTAGCAGCGTAGCTCTGGATTCTGTAGGCGCCTGCCGTCATACCTGCTTAATGAGGCCTCCAAAAGTTAGAACAATACTCTAGAACCGATAGCTCCAGCGACCTGTACGCGATTTCCTTTAAGGGTGCGCTGCACCTGCCCACAACTCTCCCAAAAACTGTAAGTCTTTCAGTCACATTGCTTAATACTGATTTCATGTGTTCATCCCATTTCGTACCTGTTTTTAGAATGATCGCAAATTATTCAAACGGCATGAATTGCTGCATTTGTTCGCCACTAATCTCGTAACTGTTCTTTGTTATAGGAATTAACTTGCATTTATCCACATGTGAAGAGAGCTGTCATTTATTACACTAAGTGGAAATTTTGTCCAGGTCTTTACGCATTTCCTTACACTTGCTGTACATCCCCTTCCAGTTATGCTGTATGATCTGACCATCTCAGTTACATCATAAGAGCTAAAATCAATGAATCTTCTAGAAACATTGACTGAAACAGTCCAGGTTTATCGTATTCTCTGACAAGTTTCTAGTTGAAAATGTCATTTTATACACAGTGGAGACAGAAATGACGTTGACCCTAAAGCGTCAGCAGCCAACCAAAGCGTGTCGCTATGGTGACTTTTGCTGTGTGTAATGCCAGCAAATGGAATCCACATTGGTAATGAGGGCTCACTGGGCGGCTCACAACCCTGACTTGTCCCTAAAGACAGGAAATGCAGAGGCTGAATTTTTCAGGGATCGATCAGGGCATACAGTGATTGCCATTTGAGTAATTTAGGGCCACGTTATTTCCAACAGCGACAGCGATAGCCGGCGGAAACTTTCACGCAGTATTGGCGGCCGCGAAAATCGAATTAGAGGCTGACCGCCAGCGCAGCCGGGCGCACGCATTTCCGACGAGCACGCTTTTGCTAACCACACCCACGGAGCGGAACGCATTCCACCGTAATCAGCCTAATTCCAGAGCATCGTCTTTGGACCGCAGCCTAATTGTTCCGCATCAATATTCGCATATCACTGCCAGCTACCGAACATACCACCAAACCACTGCTGGTTCTTGTTCTTTCAGCGTCTGCCTGCACTTAACAAATTAATTTTCAAAATCTAGTCTACGAATCAGAGCTTACGCCGAAACAAAGACATGTGTTACCTTTTTTTGTACTACGTAGAACTACTGTCAGCAGATTCGTTATACCCGTGCTAAGAATCCCATTCCGTAATAACGATGGCATGTGGATACGAGTTGACTCTTAAAAGTTGTTCTGGAGAAACGGGGATGCTCAGATATGAGCCTAAGGATAACGACAGGGGTTACACGGAGGGACATTACTGAAAGAAATTACTCACTCCAACTTTACATGGAGTGAGATCCATGTTCAAAACGAGTAAATATATCGAGGTCTGATTTGCGCCTAGTTTTTGTGGAAGAAGTGGAGAATTTTCTGAGGTTTGGAAATAAATTTTGCTTTTGTAGCTTCCGAATTATGACACTTAGTTGTATTTTCTTAATGGAGCCATATTAGTCTGCTGTGACACCCATGAGTCCTCGTTCTGCTGTGATTAGATAACTTGTTCGTGGACATATTCACGTTTACACTATATCTAACGCAGTCCATATAGTTCATGTAGGTTTCGTTTATGGTGAATGTTTCCAAACTGTCAGGAAATTGAATCGAGTGGGTTAAACCAAAGGAGTGTTCTGCAAATACTGTATTCCCACGTGTTCCACCCTTTCTACATTTTGCTATGGGAACACCTTCATGGTAATAAAATCCGTCACATTTCTTCGGATAGTCGCCATGAAAACTACGAAGTGATAATATGTTTCTAGGCAGGATGATGTTTACGGATGAAGCATCGGTTACAAACGATGGTCAAGTCATTCTTCATAATGTACACCGCTGATCACTTGAAAATCAACTCTGGCTGAAAGAAGTAGATTATCAACGTCCTCGGTCTGCTGAAGTGCGGTCGAAGCTTTCTAGAATTTCATCACTCACCCCAAATATCTACAGTTTTTCACATTTTCAGTCGCAGTTATTAGAAGCTATTTAACTAGATTTACGGCTATTCATGTGGTACCAACATGCCGAATGTCCCACACATTCTGCACAGATAATTGGCGATTTTCTTCACAGAACATCTGAGGAGCATTGGATTGATCATTCGCGAAACGCAAAATGATCTGCGTGCCCACCAGACTTAACGCCTGTCGATCTTTATCTGTAGGCAACATTAAAACAAGAGGTCAACAAGATACACCGAAGACATGAACTGTCCTATAATATGGACATGAGCTGCAATACATACAGATGAAATTCTTGATACTTAATTCGAAAATCGTAGTAATAAACACATGAACTATAACGGGAGAAAAATATAAGAGAACTTGGAGAAGAAGGCAGAGCCCAGAACTGCAACGAGGCGGCAGCCAGACAGAAGATGCTGGTCACTATATTGCGTGATCGGCTCCCTTGTCACCGAAATCAGCCACAAGCCACGGACTTCAGCCGTTGCAGGCCGTCACTCCTGCTTGATCATCACCCTCCAGCAGCAGCAAGAATTCCGTGACCCCGTCCCGGGTGTCAGTTCCCTTGGGGCCAGCATTCGAGAAGCCACTACTGCTCTATTGACTTCCGTGTGGTCGACGATTATGCCAGACCCTGGTCATTGCCCTGCTCAAGATGGTTGGCCTTGGCCCACAAATGCAGTCCTTCCGTTAATTCAGCGCCGAGAACCAGCATTTAAACGCTGGCCCAGCAGTGTACGTAACATTCGGGCACAGCAGGGCCACTCCCGGCGCCTGCTGTGTGTCAGCCGGGAATCCTCGCTGTGAACTCTGCCAACACCGGACCGCGTAAGAGGGACGGCTGCCTGTCGGCCCAGCTCGGGCGGGCAACAGTTTTACAAATTTGTTGGTAAAAGTATAGACAGTGGAATTTGAAATGTCCTGTCGTGCCTCTCCTCTCCAAGTCGTCCCGTTTGACGTCCTACCCCCCTTAAATGTTTCGTCAACACGGTTGGTGTTACAGACGCTGCAGAGCGTGTATTGTGAAATGATACGGAAAGATGTCAGCCGTGTCATTTTCGAAGAAAGTGTCCCAACTTTGCCACTCGCTATTTAGAGAACTCATGGAAAACCTGAATCTTGAAGACCAGACAACTTTCTTTGAATTAAAAACACTGAGGCTGAAATTTATTCACTTATTAACCATTCGTTTCGCCTTCATAGGGCGTCTTCATATTTCTTATAGGGTAACAAAATAAGCAAATATTACAATATGGTCCTAGCATACACGATTCTAAATGTGAATAAGGAATTGTTACTAATCTTAAAGTTTCCTTTCATACCACTTTTACAGCCATAAGACGGCACTGTGCTAGACTGAAGCACGTGTCAAATCGGATTAACACGCAGAAGCCCAGTCAAAAGCAACTGATATAATATCGTGTAACGGAAGGATATTTTATTAGTTGGTTTTCAATAGGCCTCTGCAGATTTATGTGGTTTTACGCGTGCTTCATTCTAGCACAGAGTCGTCTTATGACTTTTAAAATGTTGTAAAAGGAACATTTTAAAACTAATAACAGTTCCTTACTCACTTTTAGAATCTTGTATGCTAGGAACATACCCTAATTTTTGCCTATTTGACCATCTCTATAAATAATCTGAGGATACCCCAGAAAGGCGAAATCTGTAGGGAGACCTATAGACTAACGTGGACCTCGAACCGTGGTCCATATAGGCATATTCCAGTTTAACAAATCACTGACTGAGGTGACAGTGGTGAAGGAGCCCACTGGAATAGTGATATGAAAACTTCCCACTTGCCCACCAAGCCGTTGTATGGGATTAGTAACACACCGGGTTCATGAAAAAATTTCAGGCAATGGAAGAAAAACGAAACCATCAGGACAGCTAACAATTTTAGGTATGCACACTGAGTGAGTAAAATTAAGAAAGGAGAAGTGAATAATGTAAATTAGGGAGTAAATATTGGAGGCCTTAAATCTAAACAGCTTTCAAACCTGTTCATATGTAATATAGCGTTATCCTCTATGGAGAAAAATGGGAATTTTGCTATTCCACCCAGTTGTTAAGGCACTAAAAGATTTTAAACACTGAAGGATATTAATATGAGCTGATGCGCACCCATAGCTTCTATACATTGCTAACTACTTAACCATGCATTTTAATATCCATTTTTATTACCCGTTTATTGAATTTTCCCAGTAGGGGCCAGTAAGTAGACGGCCATGTTGCCACTCTTCAGCCTTGTACAAATAATATATGAAGATAGCTTAATGAAAATGAAATCTATCATTCTAAGCTTGAAAAGTATTGGTAAAATACATCGTTTTGAATATTGTGAGGATTCTTTTTTTTTTTTTTTTTTTTTTTTTTGGTCATCAGTCTACTGACTGGTTTGATGCGGCCCGCCACTAATTCCTTTCCTGTGCTAACCTCCTCATCTCAGAGTAGAACTTGCAACATACGTCCTCAGTTATTTGCTTCACGTATTCCAATCTCTGTCTTCCTCTACTGTTTTTGTCCTCTACAGCTCCCTCTAGTACCATGGAAGTTGTAAGTAGGCTGTTTATGTTTTCTTATGGGCAACGTTACGTAGCGCCCTGTATGAAAATCACTGGCTGTGCAGTGAGCAGTCTGTGGCTAGTTTGCATTGTTGTCTGCGATTGTAGTGTTGGGCAGCTGGATGTGAACAGCGCATCGCGTTGCGCAGTTAGAGGTGAGCCGCCAGCAGTGGTGGATGTGGGGAGAGAAATGGCGGAGTTTTGAAATTTGTAAGACTGGATGTCATGAACTGCTATGTATATTATGATTTTTCAACACTATTAAGGTAAATACATTGTTTGTTCTCTATCAAATTCTTTCATTTGCTAACTATGCCTATCAGTAGTTAGTGCCTTCAGTAGTTTGAATCATTTATTTAGCTGGCAGTAGTGCCGCTCGCTGTATTGCAGTAGTTCGAGTAAAGAAGATTTTTGGTGAGGTAAGTGATTTGTGAAAGGTATAGGTTAATGTTAGACAGGGCCATTCTTTTGTAGGGATTTTTGAAAGTCAGATTGCGTGGCGCCAAAAATATTGTGTGTCAGTTTAGTGTTGATCAGAATAGGTAAAGAGCGAAATGTCTGAGTACGTTCAGTTTTGCTCAGCTGTTTGAAAATCAAATAACGTAAGGGATTTATCAGCACAGTAATTCAGTAATTTTTCTAAGGGGACGTACATATGTCGACCCTCAGCCGAGGATACCTCACTGGAATCTTCTGATTTTTTTCTTTTAGTTTGTGTAATTAGTGTAGTTATTGTTTATTGCTAGCGCGTAATTGTAGAGAGAATCTCCTTTGTAGTTGCAGTCTTTCATTGTCGTACAGTAAAACAGTTGTGGCATGCATATAGATTTGCACCAGGTATTTCGCAGCTGCGCTTGCAATTAACTAGATATTATTTTCAGTGCTATGTTAATGTGTTTTCTTATTTTGCTCTTCAAATTGTGCTTTTCTGTGTTATCGTATGAAATATTGTGTCAATAATCGCGTGTGAAGAACGTAATACTAGGCTCCAAAGTAAACTGTGGAATGACAGTGAAGACGAAAGCAGTGTGTTAGCACCACTGTGTAATGAATTAACTAATGTTCAAACAAGTAATTTGGTAATTGTGGATTGGGAAATGGAGCGGGCGGCAAATAATGGCGTAGACAGTGACACAATTAGTGAACAGGGAAGCATTGTCGATCGATCGGTCGGCAATAGCTCGCCTCAGGAATCCGAAATGAATGGACACAATCTCGCAAATACTGTAGATTCAGGTTTTGAGTCCTCACTGTTTTCTCAAATAAGTCAAGACACATTTTCTGCTTGTCAAAATCTGAATGTTGCCGGTGCAAATTCACTGCTGAAAAGCACTGAGGAACATGTTTCAGGCACCAGTGCATTGTTATTACAATTAATACAACAAATGGGACAAACACAGCAAAAGCTTCAAAAGTTAGACACAATGGAACAAAATCATCGGAAGTTAGACACCACGCTTGAACCAACGCGTGGAGATTTAACTACTGAGTTACATAACATTGAATCGAAATGTCAAAAACTCTGTAATGACGTAAAAACACAAATTTGTGAGCATTTTCAACTTCTTTTTTCGAGGCATGAAAATGCATTACAGAATCACGAAGCAGCCATAAAAGAACTGCAAACTATTGTTCATGAAAATCATGAGACCTTGCAAGCTAAAATTGACTCAGTTGCATCTACCGATTCTGTTACGCAACTTGCAAAAACTCAAGAAAACGTAAAGGACACAGTAGATACTCTGAAAATTGGTTCAGAAAGACACATGGAGGAAATTAGTTCATTATCAGAGAAAGTAGTTGAACTTCCGGAGCAGCTAAATAATTTATCTACGAAGGTAGATGATAATCTGAATGACACAAAACCGGTAGTCTTTAATGACACAAAAGAGTGCGAACAAATTAGGAAATTCAAACAAAATCAGAATCAAATTAATACGCAACACCAAAGAGAAATCCGGGAAGTTCAAGATCAGCTGACACAGGTAATACAAGAATTACGTATTTCAGAGGACACTCACACTCCAACACGGGAAGAGGGACTTAGAAATACGGAAAAGCCACAAAATAATAACGCAGGGCATTTTGGAAATAATGAAAGAAATTGGCAAGGTCCACCGAAATTTGAGATGGAACCGCTGACACGAAGTAACAGTGACTGATATGCTACTCGCCGACACAATGATTTTGACTGTAAACTGTTCATTACTACACGTAAATTCTAAACATTTAAGAATTCTGGCAACCACATTCATCCACAAGCGTGGCTCCATCAATTCTCTCATTGTTTTCCTCCCAACTGGTCATTGGAGCACAGGTTAGAATTTATGTGTGGCTACTTGGAGAATGAACCAGCTGTAAGAATGCGGTCGGTCATTCACGATTGTCATAGTGAAGGAGAATTTTACCATGCCTTCCTCTCAGCAAATTGGTCTCAAGCTACACAAGACCGAGTAAAACATAGCATCATGATGATGAAACTCTTTGAACAATCTGAATTTTCCAGTCTTGTCAAATATTTTGAAGACATGTTGCATAAGAATCAATATCTTTCAAACTCATGCAGCCCTTCAGAACGCATCCGCATTTGCTTAATGAAATTGCCTGAACATTTAAGAAATATTATTTTGGCAGGGCGTTGCAAAGACGACATTGAAGCTTTTCAGGGACTCATACAAGGATTAGAAATTGACACAGACAGTTGCGGGATGCGAAAACAGGAAAACAATCACTACAGGTCACATTCGTCACAATTCCGTGACGACAGAAACAATAACTGGACACGACAAGTCTATTCTTACAACGCAAATCGTGACCAAAACAGATACCACCCATACGACAACCACTGGCAGAGTAATAATAGTTACAGAGAATGATCACATTTCCGTAGTAATGAATATGACAGATTACCATAGAAACAGACAACATGGGAACAAAAACAATTATTATCAAGGGAGACAGAATAACTTCAGATGCAACAGTTCAGCGCCCAGTTACGATTCAGGAAGAAATTCCCCACCACGTGACCATGGAGAAAGAAACTATGGAATCTACCGACATGACGACAGACGATATAATCGTAACGACAGACTTGAATTGCATCAGAACTGGCGAGCTTCAAACAGGGCAGGGCTTTCTCAAAAAATGGTACAAATGGCTCTGAGCACTATGGGACTTAACATCTATGGTCATCAGTCCCCTAGAACTTAGAACTACTTAAACCTAACTAACCTAAGGACGTCACACATCACCCAGCCATCACGAGGCAGAGAAAATCTCTGACCCCGCCGGGAATCGAACCCGGGAACCCGGGCGTGGGAAGCGAGAACGCTACCGCACGACCACGAGATGCGGGCGCAGTGCCATCTCGTCAAGGTTAATTTGTAGAAGTTAGGTCTCCTAATCCCAATAACGACGCACGACAACAAAGAGATAGCAGAAAATGACTCGCACCGCAAGCAGCCGCGTGCGCCGGCTGGCTCAGAGAAAAATAACATAGACGCTAACCTTGAGAAAAATCCAGTATTCTTTACCGACGTAAACCACATGATAATTGCGTTGAAGTTGAAACTCTGCGTACTAGGAAGAGTAAAGGATTACACCACATTTCACATGTAAAACCGTTTATTGAAAGATAATCAACTTCTTAACTTTGTCTTTGCCATAAAACTTTTCACTTCTCATTTCTAGTATGCATTGTCAGACATAGAAACTGTTACCATGCAACAATGTTTGAAGTTAAATATCCAATCAAGAACCAAGAGAACTTATTTAAACAGAAATTACGAATGCATTGTTATAGTGAACAGACGTCACAGTGTTATTGTGTGTGTACATTCTTGCTTGTTAGTTGCACGATTACGTAACGACTATATGGCTTACATACTTAGAACATATACTGGTACTGCTAATGAGATTTTAATGCTACATTTTGGTTTACTTGAAAATACATTCCGGATTTAAAGTACTTTCAGTGAGATACCAGATGACACAGTGGTTAGTTTATGTGACAGCTACACGATTTTATCACGACGCTACTAATGAATGACAATTTACAATGTTGCTTTTGCAGTGTTTCTCTTTCATATCTGCACAGTTTTTCTGGATTATTCTGGAAAGTAAAACATGTTTTAGTAGTAACTTTTGTGGTATAGCTACAATACGTTACAGCACAGTACTTTCTTCATCAGGGCAATAACCGTAATAACTAAGATATCTATATGCAAAGCATTTCACTTTTGTTTATAATGAGGTAAGTACATTGACTTCTGCAGAACTTAGCTTTCGGAGGACGATAACTACGACACTTCCACAGAGATTATGTTGCAACAAGACGCACATTTAGCGCTACAGGACACGCATTTGAATGATTAATTTTGTACTTTAAAAATTTATTTTTTAAGATATTTGAAGTACAATGATACGAAGTTTTTCCATGATACATTTCATTCCATTGCTGTAATCTGTAACACCTGAGGGTATAATTACATTAATCCTCAGGGGGGTACACGCCTACTTTGTGTACCATGTGTTTGGCAAGCACAAGGAACCCTAGCTAATATGGTATTTGCTTATACAACTTTACACATCGGTACCATATTTCTCTAACACACAAATTACACAGCTATCTGATCATTTAACTGAGAGATAAACATTTTTTTACTACATCAGTGACACATGTTTACGCAATACAGAGTTGGATTACTTCACACTTACGAAATTGTATTTTGTCTGTACTTTGTAAACTGTTCATATTTTTTCGGAATCATTGTGATACTATGAGAGCTTTGAATGATGTATTTGGTAAGGGAGCATGATTTTAAAGTACGTTTGGGGTAGATGACACTATTGAAATGAGCAGAGAATTTTTTTAGGTTTTGAAATTATTGGAGGGAGCTACGACGATTTTGAGATTTGACTGAAGTTTTATGATGTTATTATTACGACGACGATGTGTATTATGTTGTTGAGGAATGTTTATTATGCTACGTATTTCTCACGATGAAATATTGAAGAAGTGTCGACGAATATGTATATGTATAATGAGGTAAGGAATAATGAGTAGTGTTTAGGGACTCTGATTTATGAAAAGGATGTTGGAAACCAAGAAACGTACTTTAAGAGTTATGAAATGTGTGACCATATCACAATGCTGACGAATATTTTTTTTGGACACTTATATTTATAGGATTTTGTTTCTACAGATTTGCAACGCTAATTCTTGACCTGTGAAATATTTTTATATGAGACTGCAACGGTAGCAGAAACTGCTGTCGTAAATATTTCCGTACGAAAGTTAAGTGACCACCTGCACGTAGGCGTCGCGGGCACCCAGCTGTGTCAGACGCCTGGAGAGAAAGCCATTATTGCGAGCCCTTTTCAGCGGCACAGGTAGAACAAAAAAAAAAGGGAGGCCATTATCCTGGCCATTGTCATTCCTTTAGAGAAAGCATCGCAAATCCGACACGCTGATTACTTGGAAACATATCGTACTTTCTGATATTTACTGAAATGCCTAATAAAATGACAAGAAATATTTTTACATCTGCACACCTGATTATGACAAGCGTCTTTCTATGAGAGTTCAGAGAATTTCTACTAACTTATGAAATGTCACATGACTACTGAATGATATTTTTATGCTTTGCTTTTCATAGTTGCTTATTTCATTTGATATCTGGTTTCCAGCTGTGTTGCAGCATTGCTTTTATAAATTGAAATGCATTTGCTAATGTGAACACTTTCTGTCAACAGATCTATTAAATAATTATTTTATAATCCACATTCTTTAAAAAAGGAGCACTTGGAAAGGAAAGAACAATAAGAAGGAACTAGTAACAGTAACACATAATTTTCTTTTCAAGTACATGGTAATATTTCTTTTACAATCAGTTGTTGTGGTGCACCACTTTAATTACATAGACATTAAGATGTGAATATACATTTCCCTTATGTGCATTGTTATCTTTAGTGTACTATTTTTTCTGCTTGAGCTATGTCATGTTTAGATATAAGCTGCTGTTTGCCAGGCATAGTGCTACTGAACTTTAATTTGTGTTACTCTGCTAAGCCAGATTTATTTTTTGTTTGCTGCATTGCCTCATATTAGTTGTAATGTTGAATTGCTTGGTAATTTAGATTTACTGTAGCTTGCTTTGCGATTTTCCATTTTTTTTATTGCTGTTTATATTAATTGTTTTATGGGCTGCTGCATTGCCTCGTTCCTTTGTTTAGTATCTGAGCTCAGTAGATTTAAGTTAGCTTAAGAGGGGGTAGACTATATAAGAACCTAACTATGGAGAATAGGGAAAGTATGCTTTGAAAGTTATATGAAAACGATTTGGGCCTAAATGAGTATTGCACAATGAGCCATATTTCTTTTGAAAGAAATATGGTTAGAATACAGAAAACAGGTTTAGGTAGGATTTTCTTGGAAATAAATGTTGAGGTGAGAAATATGTGAACATATAAATACAGAAAGCATGCTTAGATAGAATTTTTTTGGTGGAAACAAAGAATGAAATAAGAGGAAAGATATATGAAGTTTTGGGTTGGACTGCAGTACCAAATGTGACACTGAAAACGAACCCTGTCCTTTCCTATTGGTGTTATCCCACTATGTGTTTGTGTACCCTTGTGTATTTGTTTTCTTCCTGTCTCTGTGTAGTTTCATAGAATTTTTTCTTCTTTTAATATTAAGCTACATTCACTATGACAGTGGCACGTAAAGTGCCCTCCGCCACACACCGTTGGGTGGCTTGCGGAGTATCAATGTAGATGTAGATGTAGATGATGAGGAATACTGTTATTCTCGAATATAATTGGCATTAATAATATGTTATTTACTTTGTAAAGATGTTAGACATTATTAATTCTGTTCTGTTCAATGCTCATGTGTGAAGTTGATGTTTCAAAAGTTATTGTGATCCTTTATGTATGTACTCATGTCATAATTCCACTGATGTATATGTTTATTTCTATTCTTTTGTAAAGCCTGTGTTACTACAAATGTTATCTGTATTGTTATGTTCTTTAATGATGTATTTTGTACCTTTGTAATTGTATTTTCATGTTGTAAATTTATAATTGTACAGACACCAGTTCTTCCAATTAAGTTACTTTTCACTGCACACGTTTCTGTTGGTCATAGTATATGGACAATATGTGAGAAGTAGGGACTGTTAGTGTTTGCACGTGTGTTAATAATTCAGCAAGGGACTGGATAACAGCATTGCTGGTTCTAAGGACAATTCCAAAAACTTTGTGAATGCACAAGTGGTGGTTTATGGACTTGCTATATTCTCCGCAAGACTCTTCGATGGTGAATGTGCACCTGCACAATCGCAACAGATGGCTGCTGGCCATCTCTACAAGGACTACAGTGGGTCTGCATCTATGATGATCCACCATGCCATTATTTCTACAAAGACTACAGTGGGTCTGCATCTTTGATGACCCACCATGCCATTATTTCGACAAGGACTGCAGTGGGTCTGCACCTCTGGTGGCCCACCAATACCACAATCTCTACCAGGACGGCAGTGGGTCTGCTCTGTGATGACCTACCTACCTATATTCATCATCTTCGAATGACTCTGCTGTGGGTTTGCTCTGTTGTGGCCCATTACCTGTCAGCATGTCAAGAGTCAGCACTGTCTTTCCGTTGGAAGGACAACACTACTTCTTCAAGACTGCATGGAAATCCACTACTTCCGTGTGCATTTTCTTCTACTGCTCAGACTTTGAGAAAAACACTATATTTTACCGTAATGAATGATCAGGAATTTTAGCTTTTGACCAACATTGTATCAATAAGTGTGTGCATTTGATTTCTTTGTTATTGTATTTACGAAAAATTTTATCAAATCATTATTGGCCAGTGCCCAAAAATATTTTGTAAAATTTTTTGTGGGGAACATGGGGGCTATGTAAGTAGGCTGTTTATGTTTTCTTTATGTAAGTAGGCTGTTTAGGTTTTTTTATTGGTAACGCCACCTCTGTATGAAAATCACTCGCTGTGCTGTGTGCAGTCTGTGGCTGCTTTGCATTGTTGTAATACTCGCCATTGTAGTGTTAGGCAGCTGGCTGTGAACAGCGCGTAGCGTTGCGCAGTTGGAGGTGAGCCGCCAGCAGTGGTGGATGTGGGGAGAGAGATGGCGGAGGTTTGTAATTTGTCATGAACTGCTATATTTATATATGATGATATCAAGGTAAATACATTGTTTGTTATCTATTAATATCTTTCATTTGCTAACTATCCCTATCAGTAGTTAGTGCCTTCCATAGTTTGAATCTTTTATTTAGCTGGCAGTAGTGGCGCTCGCTGTATTGCAGTAGCTTGAGCAGCGAAGATTTTTGTGAGGTAAATGTTTTGTGAAAGGTATAGTTTAATGTTAGTCAGGGGCATTCTTTTCTAGGGAATTTTGAAAGTCAGATTGCGTTGCGCTAACAAAATATTGTGTGTCAGTTTAAGCACAGTCGTGTATAATTGTTCAAAGGGGACGTTTCAAATAGATGTATTAATATCACTATTTTCTGTCTACAGACCCAGTAAAGAATACGTTTATGATGTACTTTCTTAGAAAAGAGAGCACAAATAGACATTTCCCTTCACAGGAATTGCATAAATAATTTTTTTAATGACTTGGTAGCTTTCTTGCAGGGTAAGTTTTTGTGATGCATCACTCTAGTGTTAAGATGTGACATAGGTATTAAAAATGGCCATTTTTACTGTAATATTTTTTCTGCTTCAGCTATGTCATGTTTAGATATAAGTTATTGCATTTGCTGCTGTTGTTTGCCAGGCATAGCGCTACTAAATTTCACTTTACATTACTCTCTTAAGCCAGTTTTACTACTGATTTATTTTTCATATTTGCTGCTCATTGCCTTATATTAGTTGTAATATTGCTGCTAGCTTTACCAATTTGCATTTTTTTGTCATTGCTGTTTGTGTTAATTGTTTTGTGCTGCTGCATTGCCTCGTCCCTCAGTTGTGCATCTGAGCTCAGTAGATTTAAGTTAGCTTAAGATGGGGTAGGCCATATAAGAGAACAAGTTGTGATGAATTGGAAGAAATGCATTGACAAACTATAAGAAAATGGTTTGGCCAAAAAAGTATTTTGAAAGAGGATATGAACCAAAAAAGTTGGGTTTAGGGACAACACGTTTAGGTAGGATTTTCTTGGAAATAAATGATGAGGTAAGATAATGGTTAATAAATAATGAGGTAAGAAATGTGTGAACATATAAATACAGAAAGCATGCTTGGATAGATTTTTTTTGGTGGAAACAAATGTTGAAATAAGAAGAAAGATATATGGAATGAAGTTTTGGGGTGGACTGCAGCACCAAATGTCATACTGAAAACAAACCCTGTCCTGTATTGTTGTGTTATTACACTATGTGAATTTGTGTTTCTCCTGTCTTAATGTGTTTAGCTAATAAGAGTTATGTTGTAGAATTTTTCTGATAATATAATATTTTCTTTGTAAAGATGTTTAGACATTATTTATTCTTTTCTGTTTTAATGCTCGTGTGTGAAGTTGATGTTTCGAAAGTTATTCTGATCTTTTATGTATGTACACATGTCGTAATTCCTGTAACACTGATGTGTATGTTATTTTGATTCTTTTGTAAAGCCTGTACTACAAATGTTATCTGTATTGTTATGTTCTTTAATTATGTATTTTGCACCTTTGTAATTGTATTCTTATGTTATAAAATTGTAATTTACACCAGTTCATCATATTATTAACTTGTAAGTTCCATTTCATTGCACACGTTTCTGTTGGTCATAGTATATGGACAATATGTGAGAAGTAGGGACTGTTAGCGTTTGCACGTGTGTTAATAATTCAGCAAGGGACTGGATAACAGCATTGCTGGTTCTAAGGACAATTCCAAAAACTTTGTGAGCGCACAAGTGGTGGTTATGGACTTGCTATATTGTCCGCAAGACTCTTTGATGGTGATTGTTCACCTGCACAGTCGCAGCAGATTGCTGCTGGCCGTCTCTACAAGGACTACAGTGGGTCTATACCTTTGATGACCCACCAATACTATTATTTCTACAAGGACTACAGTGCGTCTACTCTGTGATGACCTACCTACCAATATTCTTCAAAACGTCGAATGACTCTGCTGTGGGTTTGCTCTGTTGTGGCCCATTACCTGTCTGCATGTCGAGAGTCAGCACTGTCTTGCCGTTGGAAGGACAACACTACTTCTTCAAGACTGCATGGAAATCCACTACTTCCATGTGCATTTTCTTTTACTGCTTAGCCTTTGAGAAAAACACTGCAATTTTACTGTGATGAATGATCAGGACTGTCTTTATGGACTGTGAAAAAATTTTAGTTTTTGACCAACATTGTATCAATAAGTGCGTGCATTTGATATCTTTGTTATTGTAATTGTGAAAAATTTTATCAAATCATTAATGGCCACTGCCCAAAACAATTTGTAAAATTGTTTGTGGGGAGCATGGGGACTATGTATGTAGGCTGTTTATGTTTTCTTATTGGCAACGTTATGTAGCGCTCTGTATGAAAATCACTGGCTGTGCTGTGTGTGCAGTCTGTGGCTAGTTTGCATTATTGTCTGCCATTGTAGTGATGGGCAGCTGGATGTGAACAGCGCGCAGCGTTGCGCAGTTGGAGGTGAGCCGCCAGCAGTGGTGGATGTGGGGAGAGAAATGGCGGAGTTCTGAAATTTGTGAGACTGGATGTCATGAACTGCTATGTATATTATGATTTTTCAACACTATTAAGGTAAATACATTGTTTGTTCTCTATCAAATTCTTTCATTTGCTAACTATACCTATCAGTAGTTAGTGCCTTCAGTAGTTTGAATCTTTTTTTTAGCTGGCAGCAGTGGCGCTCGCTGTATTGCAGTAGTTCGAGTAAAGAAGATTTTTGGTGAGGTAAGTGATTTATGAAAGGTATAGGTTAGTTTTAGTCAGGACCATTCTTTTGTAGGGATTTTTTAAAATCAGATTGCGTGGCGCCAAAAATATTGTGTGTCAGTTTAGTGTTGATCAGAATAGGTAAAGAGCGAAATGTCTGAGTAAGTTCAGTTTTGCTCAGCTGTTTGAAAATCTAATAACGTAAGGGATTTATCAGCACAGTAATTCAGTAATTTTTCTACGTTTGACATTACAAAGTCATTCCCTCATGTCTTAGCAGATGTCCTATCATCCTGTCCCTTCTCCTTATCAGTGTTTTCCACATATTCCTTTCCTCTCCGATTCTGCGTAGAATCTCCTCATTCCTTACCTTGTGAGGATGATTGACCTATAATCCGCCGGTAACATTTGTACTGATGATGTCGTGTGCAGATGGGATTGTAGATGAAGTGATATGACAAAAGATTATTGAACTCGTGTTGAGAAGGGTCAAGACAAGGGATTTTGGTGGTAAGGGGCTGGTCAGATGCAGCTACGCAGAGATAAAATGAGTGGAATGGAAGAGGTAGCGTACATTATATTTGAGAAGATGGGTGTGTTTCGGGAGTGATTTCGTGGTGTGGAGAGGGGAAGTGGTTGAAACTAAGCTAGAAGAGAACGTAGTGCGAGGAGATGCAAGGAAGGTTAACTGTGATGGTAGAAACGTGGCAGCAGGAAAAAGTTACTAAAGATACGGTAAACAGACGGTTACTGAGATACGATTTTGTCGGAGGCGCAGACTCGATGGTGGTCTTCCAGGCGTTTACTAGCTGGTACAGGATATATGTGAGGGAGGATTAACAGATAAGGAAAGCTAGGAGGCATTCTAGTATTAGGTTGAGGATGTAAAATTTGAAGGAGCCGAGATTAAACGACACTTCCATAGTTTATGTAGTGGACGGGACGGCTTATGGTCATGTAGATACAGTATCGGGCGAAGTATATTCGGACATCCCCATGTAACGTGGAATATATATATATATATATATATATATATATATATATATATATATATATATATATATATATATATAGAGGCTGACCCGCCACTATAAACGGAGGCGGGGAGTATTGTGTTGTCAGCAGAGAAGCAGTAACAGCAAGATCGGTCGGTCAAGACACATTATCATCTTCGAACATGGACTAACCACTGAATGTCATCTGAGTAACAGATCCATCAGGAACATTTCAGCCCTTCTAAACCTGTCCATGTCGAATGTTGGTGATGTGACTGTGAAGTGGAAAAAAAATGGCTCTGAGCACTATGCGACTTAACTTCTGAGTTCATCAGTCGCCTAGAACTTAGAACTAATTAAACCTAACTAACCTAAGGACATCACACACAACCATGCCCGAGGCAGGATTCGAACCTGCGACCGCTGCGGTCGCTCGGCTCCAGACTGCAGCGCCTAGAACCGAACGGCCACTCCGGCCGGCTGAAGTGGAAACGTGAAGGAAAACCATAGCTGTATCGAAACCAGGCAGATCATATGTAGTGACGGACAGCGATCATCGAGTACTGCTGAGCGTGGCTGTCAAAAATCACATGAAATCGGCAGAAGGTATCACTCGTGAGTACCAAAGCAATGACGGCAGTCCAGCTAGCGCAATGACTATACGTAAGGATTTAAAGTAAATGGGGTGTAATGGTTGAACAGTTCGTCATAAGTCACACGTTTCTGCAGTCCATCCCAGATGCTGCTTGAGATGGTGCAGAGGGTGACGTCACCGGACAATGGAAGACTGGAAACGAGTGAGTTGGAGTGTTGCATGACACTGCACCCTGTGGTTGTGCGATGAAGGAGTCTGGGTGTGGCGAATGTCTGGAGACGTACCTGCTAGCGGCTGTAATGTGTAATGTCAACAGTGACGTACTGAGCTGGTGGTGTAACCACATCTGGATGTATTTCGCGGTTAGGGTGTGATTGTCTTAATGTGCTTATGAAAACTCCAACTGAAAGAATTGGCTGCCATTCCTCCACAGACATTCAGAAACCTTGTTGAAAGTGTCTGCGTAGTGTTCAACAGATATTTTACGTATGATAGTCAGAGAATGTGTTTCCCATCTTTGGACTTTTATTAGGCTCAATATTTTTTCTCTATTTTTCACCGTTCTTTTAGATGGTTAGTAACTTGGGGTTTCAAGTTAACTTTTGATCAAGTGTTGGTCCAAGATATTTTAATATTTCAGTTTAACGAATTGGATAGTTATGTACAGTGAAGTAGAGGTCTCGAGGACTGAAAGTGCAATTTGATTTTTATATAGTTATTGTCAGATTATTTGGCGGAGTGATGGAATGGCAACACTTATTTATGTCAGGAGCTGAAATTACCGAGATGGAATTGGACTGTAACACGCTGAAATGAAACTAAGAATTTCCCCTCTAACTTTTTTCGATATCGCTCAGAGAAATCGCTGTGTACAGTGCAAAGAAAAATCCTGTGGAACACGAAGTGTATAAAGTAAGGTAGTAACTTTAGACCGAGAGCAGCTGATTAACCAGGAGGGAGGGCAATAAAAGTGCGATGCCTGAAGAGGGACTGCACCGCTCGCACCATCGCCGGATGACAATAAAAGAGTGTCACCCCTTCCATCTGCCTTTAACTGGAATTTCCGGACGAATGGGCCCAATAAACGGACAGCTCTTCAACATCGCTAAAATTGCTCCAGGAAACGCAACCAGTAGGAAGCGGGTGATACAAAATATAAAATTTCAGCTTCTCCAGCTATCCATCAAGCTGTCCCGAAGATTTATAAACGCCAGTTTCTGACAGGGAGTGACCTTCTTCCTGTTTCGCTTCACGATAACACTTTCATGTATAAATTTGAAAGGGTACAGTACCGCCCGACATTGAAAATAGGTACAACATACTTCATTATTTTTGTCAGAACAACACATTTTTTTTTGTAAAATAGCTCAATTTCAATTAATGCAGCGAAGCCGGATACCAGTGTGGGAAAGAATGACAATTTATTTATATAATTGATCACATGTGCACTCCCACAAAATAAATCCCTACGTCCAGTTTGGTGAGATCTGTGAAATGAATGAATGTATGGTCGTCTGCTAACCGCAGATAGTGAATGTGAATATATGATCATCTTTGAGTCGATCCTTTGGCCACCTTTGGTGGGACCAAAGAGATGAAATTTACCTGAGCTTTGAGCGCCTGAAATGTGGCTGACCAATACGGTAGCAAGGTGTTCCCCCACTTTGACAGAGGGGTGAGAGGACCTGAAGAACGTCCATGTTTCGGCACTCTGCCGCTGGATCTTGTGCTGTTAAGACCTGTCTTAGTTGTGCTCCGTAAAGACAAAAGAGTGGAGACATGGTATGCATGTGGAATATTTAAGAGTAGTTTGAAATAATAATTTCTCTATTTCAGGAACTTTTGTGGGGAGAATTAAATGTCAGGCAGGTAATATTAATGGGATCGTAGTAATCTTCGGAAGTGACCAACGGTCACAATGAAACCACGTGTAGCAATAAGTTGAAATACTTCTGTGTGCTTAAGTTAAGCTGAATTACTAGCGTGTGTACAATAAGTTGAAATATTTAAGAAATAGCGTGTGTACCATAAGTTGAAATATTTAAGAAATGGCGTGTGCAGGACTTGAAATTAGAGACGAGTACTTCCACGTGGTGAGTACTGTGTGGGTCTCAAACTGTGTATGAGACAAAAGATAAAGAGAAGTACTCGTCCATGGTATCAGTTGAGGACTCGCGTGTGTGATGAATACGTTCTTAATATTACTTTGCGTGAGATGATTCCGTGTGACGCTAGATTCAAACTCTGAGAGAGAAGCAAAGGTGACTCGGCCGTCTATCCAGCAACGCCACTTGGCTTGCATTGCACAGGAAGACGTGCATATATCTCCAGAGTTCATAGTAGGAAAGTAGAATTACGAAGTGGGGCAGTGTCGTGTGAAACTGGGATAAATATTAATTGAAGTGGGAAAGCTGAAAGTGATAATGTTGTGACTATTCTCTGTGTAGTATTTCATATTGTAGTGTGGTGTATGTAAAGTAATTTGGGTATGTGTGGTTTGCATGGGAGAGTAGCGAGGTAGTTTCAAAAGATTAGTGGGTTATGCGTGTTCCTTTTGTACTGCTCGGTCTGGAGGAAAGTTTCGTGACGATGATTGTGAGAGTCGAAGTGTGAGAAATAATAAAAGATCCACCATCCTATCCAGAAAGTGCACTGTAGCGTTAAACAATTACGAGATCATAAGGTAGAGAATCACCAATGTTAAGCCATGCCCACTGGGCGGAATTTCTCATGTGTTATTGTTGTAGGTTATAGAATTTGTGTGTTTAGGTTATAGAATTTATCGGAATAAATAAGTTAGTGAAAAGGAAAAAGATAGGTGGACTTTTCCTTCGAATTGTATGTTGTCGTGATGTCCCGAATTCATAATGTGTGCGCCATTCATATTCAGTGCAGTGGCCACGTGTTGATAAAAGCCGTTAAATAAAAGACAAAAAGAAAATGTGGTATTGCCAGTGCGTAGTGAACAGAGTTCTGTAAATTACTGATAGTCAGAAGCGTGTTTCTGTTGCATATTATTCATACAGGAGGATAATTTGTAACTTCATTGAGAGTACGAGAGTTCATATTACTCGATAAATAAGAATGAATCCACTCGCTTGGCAGACCACTCATCTTGCAGGCCTGACTGTTTGATGCCACAGTATGAGCAAGGCATGTGGGTGCCTCTCAAATTTTGTGAAACTCTGTTCTTAATTTGAACTTCCCAAGGGATAAATATAAATCTGTACCACTCTGTTTCTCTTCCTCTATTTTAAAATTGGATGGTAACTGGTCACCCCCCGTCTACAGGTATTTTACACGATACTATCAGTTAAGTGAGGTGCCAGAAAATTCGGACCGCAGAACACTTTCAGTACTGAAGAATCACCAAAGCGACTGTTTGTCTAATAATAGATTTAGTCTATTTTAACAGGTCATACTGATGATAACCACCTCAATAGCCATTAAACAAACCCCAATAAATTAATTAAAGCAACTAACAACTGATTCACATCGCAAAGAAAAATAAAGAGACTATATGACAGAACTTTCTGTCTTGAAGTTGGCAGAACAACGTACACGGCATTAGCTCTGACAAACTAATTTCCATTCTTTTAAGTAACTGACATAATTAATCCAGTCGTCCTCTGAGGTATGTAACTGATATTACTGTTAAAATATATAAGCATGATCGCAAATGGCGCCAGACACGAAAAGGAGCACATCCTCATTAAGTAAGGAAATGTAAATTAGTTGTAATACAATTTATCCAACCCACGACCCAAGGCTCCCAGTCAGAAAACCTTAGTGTACATTTGTGCCAGCAAATGATTTAGGTCTGATATTTTCACGACGTATAGTCATAGAATAAATATTTACGCGGCGGCTTGATACTTTCCCACAGTGGTATTACCATTCATTCATTTATTCACCCTTCATGTTCCATAAACCCCAAACAAACGATATCCTACTGCAACAAATGAAAGTTTGTGACACGATATGACATGAACCATGATATCCTGCTTATGACGCGGAGATCTGACACAAAATTCAGTTGTCACTATAGGTTCACTAAAATTCAGGTTCGGCATATCTTATTGGTTTGCAATGAAACTTCATGACATCACACCTTCATTGACAACATACCCAAATATGGATCTCAGTGCATGGAATTAATTCAGTACACATATTTAAAAGAAAACCTTCAAGAACGTGGAATGAGTGACATTATGCATTAACTGGCAAAATCATCCACAGCAGGCTGTTTTTGTAAAGGATACCAACAATCAATTACAAGTAGGGATAATCTGTTCACAACTGATGTAGCTACTTACAGAAACTTTGGCGGCGTGCATTTGTTTCTGAGACAGTCGAAACAGGACCTCCAGTCAGATGTTTGACACGATGCCCCACTGAAAACTATTAGCGAAGGTACGAGTATATGGAATTGCCATAACTGCGAGTGGCACGGAGACACCTTAAGCAATAGAAACCAGTGTGTTGTCATCGACATGGAGTATACACCAGAGACGAGGGTATCGTAAAGAGTGACAAGACGGCAGTTGTTCTCTGTAAACAAAAGTGATGTGACGGACATGGCGAGTAGCTATCTACGGCTGTTTGCTGATGATGCTACAATGTACGGGAAGCTGTCGCCATTGCGTGCCGGTAGGAGGATAAAAGATGACGTACCTATAGTTTCTAGTTGGTGTAATGAATGTCAGCTATCTCTAAATCTAGAGAAAGTAAGTTAATGCAGACGAGTAGGAAAAACAATCACTCAGCGTTCTAGTACAGCTTGACATGATCACGACGATTAAATATCTAGCTGTACCGCTGCAAAGAGATCTGAAATGGAACGAGCATCTAAGGAGGGTAGGCGACTGGTCGACTTCCGTCTATTGGGGCAATTTTATGTAAGTCTGGTTCATCTGAAAAGGTGACTACTCGTGTATTTGGTATATCTTCCTTTAGGAAAACATCGAAGCTATTCAGAGGGGAGCTGCTACATTTGCAGCTGGTAGGTTCGACCAGCACTTAAGTATTATGGAGATTCTTCGTGAACTTAGATGGAAATACCTGTATGGAAGCGGACGTTCTCTTCAAAAAACTCTATCGTCAAAATTTAGAGATCCGGCATTTGAAGCTCAATGACGAACGATTCTGCTGCGGCCAACGCCCGTTTCCCGTAAGGACTACGAACATAAGATAAAAGAAATTACTGCTCCATTTGCGAGTGGAACAGGAATTGAATGACTGGTAGTGGTAGGAGGTACCCTCTGCAACGCTGCATCTGAAGGCTTGCGGAGTATATACACTATGTTATCAAAAGTATCCGGACACCTGGCAGAAAGTGACTTACAAGATCGTGGCGCCCTCCATCGGCAATGCTGCAATTCAATATGGTGTTGGCCCATCCATAGCCTTGATGACAGCTTCCTCTCTCGCAGGCATCGATCATTCAGGTGTTGGAAGGTTTCTTGGGGAATGTCAGCACGTTTCTCACGGAGTGCTGCACTGAGAAGACATATCGATGTCGGTCGGTGAGGCCTGGCACGAAGTCGGCGTTACAAAACATCCCGAAGGTGTTCTATAGGATTCAGGTCAGGACTCCATGCAGGCCAGTCCATTACTGGGATGTTACAGTCGTGTAACCACTCCGCCACATGACTTGCATTATGAACAGGTGCTCGTTCGTGTTGAAAAGTGCAGTCACCATACCCGAATTGCTCTTCAATAGTGGGAAGCAAGAAGTTGCTTAAAACATCAATGTAGGCCTGTGCTCTGACAGTGCCACGCAAGACGACAAGGGGTGCAAGGCACCTCTACGAAAAACACAACCACACTATAACACCACCGCCTCCGAATTTTACTGTTGGCACTTCATACGCTGGCAGTTGCCGACAGCAAATGGTTCAAATGACTCTAAGCACTATGGGACTTAACATCTGAGGTCATCAGTCCCCTAGACACAGAACTACATTAACCTAACTAACCTAAGGACACCACACACATTCATGCCCGAGGTAGGATTCGAACCTGCGACCGCAGCAGCAGCTCGGTTCCGGACTGTAGTGCCCAGAACCGCTCGGTCACAGCGGCCGGCACCGGCACCCTACCATCAGGTCACCACATTGTGTACCGTGATTCGCCACTCCACACAACGTTTTTCCACTATTCAATCGCCCAATGTTTATCTCCTTACACCATGCGAGGCGTCGTTTGGCATTTACCGACGTCGTGTGTGGCTTATGAGCAGCCGCTCGACCATGAAATCCAAGTTGCCTCACCTCCCGCCTAACTGATATAGTGCTTGCAGTGGATCCTGATGCAGTTTTGAATTCCTCTGTGAGGGTCTGGACATATGTCTGCCTATTACACATTACGAGTCTCTTCAACTGTCGGCGGTCTCTATCAGTCAACAGACGAAGTCGGCCTGTACGCTTTTGTGCTGTACGTGTCCCTTCACGTTTCCTCTTCACTGTGACATCGAAAACAGTGGACCTAGCGATGTTTAGGAGTGTGGAAGTCTAGCGTACAGACGTATGATACAAGTGACACCCAATCACCTGACAACGTTCGAAGTCGGTGAGTACCACGGAGCGGCCCATTCTGCTCTCTCACGATATCTAATGACTACTAAGGTCGCTGATGGGGAGTACCTGGCAGCAGGTGGCAGCACAATGCACCTAATATGGAAAACGTATGTTTTTGGGGGTGTCCGGATACTTTTGATCACATAGTGTATGCATACGTTCATGGAGATGAGTCCCAAACATACAATCATGTTTCTCCTGTACTGTGAGAACCTAACTGTCGGATTTTATATCGCTTAATGTAAACGTTTGTACAATAGCGATATTCTTAAAATAATTTTAATAACATCTTCTTCTTTCTCCTCTTGGTTCGAATGAATGATATGTTACCAGTTAATCTTCCCGCATAAAGTAGAAAGTTTTGATGTTTCCCAGCATCAATATCTCTCACTATATCTGCTCTAGTACGTCCTTCCATGCTTTTAATAAATATATTTCTGATATATGAATATGGTCCTTTCATAAGCACTTACTAATTTTCAATTGACAGCATTTTCAAAGCCCCTCTTTAACTAAATTTCACCATAATCCTATTTTCTGTACAAATTTCCAATGTTCTGTTAATCTGTTTAATTATCACATTTAAATTCGCGCGCCTTATCGAAGTCGATCTATCACTCAAATGTGATCAGACGGTGTAAGCAGTAAAATACATAACATTTCATTTGATATAATAATCTGAATAAAATTTATCCTCCTGATATTCTTAGAGATAAGACAGTTTCTGTTTTCTTACTATTTTTTATATAATATAAAGCTGTATTTTATGTATTTATTCCAATCTCTACATGCTATACAAATTCCACCAATAATGCAACATGGTCAACGAATACGCAGAAGTTGCAGATCATCATATTCGCTAATTATATGCATCCATAGCATCTTTCATCGGTCTTACATCGTATTATCTGGCAGTACTCATTAATTTCTCTTACTCCTATAGGTGATCTCTAGGGTTACAGCAAGGCTCTTTTCTCCATTCACTTTGTTCGAGATGGTGCAGTCTTCCAATAAGGAACCCTTGAATGTGTGTACACGGACAAGAATCGTCTGAAACAGAGTCCCAACTGGGACGAGGGTGTCTGAATAACATTCTTTTCACGTGAAACGAGCATAAGCTTTTTATACACTACTGGCCATTAAAACAGCTACACCACGAACATGACGTGCTACACTCACGAAATTTAACCGACAGGAAGAATATGCTGTGATATGCAAATGATTAGCTTTTCAGAGCATACACACAAGGTTGGCGCCAGTGGCAACACCTACAACGTGCTGACATGAGGAAAGTACCAAAAGATTTTTCACACACAAACAGCAGTTGACAGGCGTTGACTGGTGAAACGTTGTTGTGATGCCTCGTGTAAGGAGGGGAAATGCGTACCATCATGTTTCCGACTTTGATAAAGGTCAGATTGTAGCCTATCGCGATTGCGGTTTATCGTATCGCGACATTGCCGCTCGCGTCAGTCGAAATCCAATGGATGTTACCAGAATATGGAATCGGTGGGTTCAGGAGGTTAATACGGAATGCCGTGCTGGATCCCAACGGCCTCGTATCATTAGCAGTCGAGATTACAGGCTTCTTATCCGCATGGCTGTAGCGGATCGTGCAGCCACGTCTCGATCCCTGAGTTAACAGATGGGGACGTTCGTAAGACAACAACCATCTGCACGAACAGTTCGACGACGTTTGCAGCAGCATGGACAATCAGCTCGGAGACCATGGCTGCGGTTACCCCTGACACTGCATCACAGAAAGGAACGCCTTCGATGGTGTACTCAATAACGAACCTGGGTGCACGAATGGCAAAACGTCATTTTTTCGGATGAATCAAAGTTCTGTTTACAGCATCATGATGGTCACATCCGTGTTTGGCGACATCGCTGTGAACGCACATTGGAAGCGTGCATTCGTCATCGCCACACTGGCGTATCACCCGGCGTGATGGTATGGGGCGCCATTGGTTAAATGTATCGGTCACCTCTTGTTCGCATAGACGGCACTTCGAACAGTGGACGTTACATTTCAGATGTGTTACGACCCGTGGCTCTACCCTTCATTCGACCCCTGCGAAACCCTACATTTCAGCAGGATAATACACGACCCCATGTTGCAGGTTCTGTACGAGCCTTTTTGGATACAGAAAATGTTCGACTGCTCCCCTGGCCAGCACATTCTCCAGATCTCTCACAAACTGAAAACGCCTGGTCGACGGTGGCCAAGCAACTGGCTCGTCACGATACGCCAGTCACTACTCTTGATGAACTGTGGAATCGTGTTGATGCTGCATGGTCAGCAGTGCCTGTACACGCGATCCAAGTTCTATTTGACTCAATGCCCAGGCGTATCAAGGCCGTTATTACGGCCAGAGGTGGTTGTTCTGGGTACTGATTTCTCAGGATCTATGCACCCAAATTGCGTGGAAATGTAATCACATGTCAGTTGTAGTATAATATATTTGTCCAATGAATAACCGTTTATCATCTGCATTTATTCTTGGTGTAGCAATTTTAATGGCCGGTAGTGTAGAATATCCGTATCAGAGAACTACCCTGCACTAATATGAGATGAATAGAAATGTACCATGCATCTCTGTAGAATAGTTCTCGTCATAAACCACTATCTCATGGACACAAGGACACGCTAAAGAGGACTGAGGACAGAAATCCCATAATTGTGATGTTCTGGTGCCAAAATTATCGACGAAATCCTTCCCGTAGAGGTGAATCTGCTGCTGATATTCTTTGCTCCCGTTGCAAGTAACGGGATTAGTAATGGTTATCATGCAGGATACACATAATCGTACTTTAGCTTAGACGATGTTGGCGGAGCACTTGTCTCTAACTTGTCCTAGGGTTTGTCTTAATATCCTGTAGAACTCTGTGCTCCATATCTAGGACGACGGTTCAATCCCGCGTCCGGCCATCCTGATTTAGGTTTTCCGTGATTTCCCTATATCGCTCCAGGCAAATGCCGGGATGGTTCCTTTGAAAGGGCACGGTCGACTTCCTTCCCCGTCCTTCCCTAATCCGATGAGACCGATGACCTCGCTGTCTGGTCTCCTTCCCCAAACCAACCAACCAACCATATCTGGTAGACACACAATCCGCCGCCTCCCTGTACGTTCGTCTATCTGAAAGGACCCATGATCACATAAACGCCCGAAAAGGGCTTTAAATATTGTGGTTGATTTTCATCTGCCTGGCCGTACACAAACACCACCTCCGCTTGTTCCCGACATGAATACCGGACTTACTGATTACAATACGCTGCGTCTATCACACATCCTGCAACACTAAGAGGAAACATACACACACCATATAACAGTTGCAACTGTCACCTGCCCTTTTGCGCAAGAAGAGGTTGCGCTAGCAGTCTGAGAGCTCAAAAACAAGAAAGCACGAGGACCAGATGTTATCTAATCTGAACCACTGAAAAAATTAGTGCCGCAGATCACCCCGTTCCTAACTACGTTACTGAACGATGCCTTACGGCTGGCAGGGTACCTACAGTATAGGAAACCACCAAAGCAGTCATTACTAAGAAATCAGCAGACAGGGATCCTTCATATCCAAAGACTTACAGGCCACTATGCTTAATAAACACCCTAGCAAATATTCAGGAGAAACTGCTGTGTAAGCGCTTGCAAACACACAGATCTCTCAGGGGTATAAGCCAACACTAATTCGGCTTCAGTACTGGGAAATCAATAGATGATGCCGTCAACCAGGCCCTATACATAGTTAATACTATAACACAGAAATACGCCAAAGCAGTAATGATTGACATTGCCGGGGCGTTCGATAACCTCTGGGGGCCCGCAGTGTTTCAAAAGTTAAGATATCTGCAGGTACCGCAATCACTCTACAACACATTCCTAGGCTACTGTAAAGATCGGGTAGACGAATGGCTGATGGACAGCCGCAAATTAGTTAAAAGAATTACCAAAGGATGTCCTCAAGGGTCGATCTGCTGCTCCATAGAACCGCTCCTACAACTTCTACATGAGGATGACAGTTCAGACCAAATTGTCGCCTACGCAGGTGACCTATTAGTTGTCGTCACTGCAGACAACAGATCCGAGCTAGAAGAGAAAGCCACTGGAGTACTACAAAGAATTATTCGATAGTGTTTGGATTGGATTGTTTTTGGGGAAGGAGACCAGACAGCGAGGTCATCGGTCTCATCCGATTAGGGAAGGACGGGGAAGGAAGTCAGCCGTGCCCTTTGAAAGGAACCATCCCGGCATTTGCCTGGAGTGATTTAGGGAAATCACGGAAAACCTAAATCAGGATGGTCGGACGTGGGATTGAACCGTCGTCCTCCCGAATGCGAGTCCAGTGTTTAACCACTGCGCCACCTCGCTCGGTATTCGATAGTGTCACAACAATAAATTCAGGATAGCAGAAAAGGAAACAACTTACACGTTACTGAAAGGATCACTCCAAAGGAAACCTTGACTTAAAATTGGGGACACAAACATCAAATGAGAACATGTTACGCACCATTTCGGGGTACACATAGATGAGTAAATCGATTTCCACGAACACATAAGGCTAACAACAGACAAAGCAGAAAAATAGTTCATAAACTGGTGATGATAAATTCAAAACGTACAAACTACCTCTACCAGTTATACGGACATACCACTGTGCTCTCTTCGAATCAGCAATCAGATTCGCAGCTAGCAGGTAGGCACACAGACCGAACCTGGTCACCAACAAAGCATCAGTTAGACGAGGGCAGAGGGGTGTCACACTCAGGCTATTTGGAGCCTTCTGCATCACCTCACTGGATGCACTGTATGTGGTGCTCGGAATATGCCCTATAGATATCACGATCAATTAAAGAGTTGCAAGGTTATGGTTAGAGATAGGGAGACTAGATATGATACACACGAGAACTGGTGTGCCGATACAGACGACATGACACCATAGAAGTTGGCGTTTGGGCACATGGCAAGGTGACTGGGATGTAAGTGATAAGGGACGATGACTGCGCGACTTCCTCTCTGACATAAGGGGGCGGTTGAGGATGAAACATATCGATTCCAGCCGCGATATGGTACATTTCCTAACCGGACACGGACCTTATCCACGCACTTAAACACCTGAGTCTGAGACAGACAAAAAAAAAAAAAAATGGTTCAAATGGCTCTGAGCACTATGGGACTTAACTTCTGAGGTCATCAGTCCCCTAGAACTTAGAACTACTTAAACCTACTAACCTAATGACATCACACACATCCATGCCCGAGGCAGGATTCGAACCTACGACCGTAGCGGTCGCGCGGTTCCAGAATGTAGCGCCTAGAACCGCTCGACCACCCCGGCCGGCTGAGACAGACATCTACATGTACATGAGGGGGAGAATGTTCCCTAGAACACACTGTCTTTTTCTGCGGACAATACGCAAAGAATAGACACACTCTACACTTAGACTACACAGAACCAGAGACAGACATACACAGCAATAAGAAACGAACAACAATGGGCTCAACTAAACGTATTGACAAACAGTATTTCAAAAGCAACACATGAAGAGTACCAGCGGACACGACATAAGAGACATGCCTAAATGCAACGTAACAACGATCTCCAGAGGACAGACAGCGATACCCACAATGACAGAAGGAACAGTGACAATGAAGTAAAACAGGAGGAGGAAGACGAGATGTGGCAGTAAATAAGCATAACGTGCTGGTGATGTAACCAAGAAATCACCAAATGCCGTACACGGATGAGCACGTTAAGTTAATACGTACTGAAACCTGGTGCTCAAATAAGGCAGGATTCGGTTACGATTGTGGACGTGGCCTTAATCAGTTACTATTGGTTTGCTTTTCTTTTAATAACACATAATTTACTTAAAAATCAACAACAAATTAAAATAATGGCAATAGTTTAAGAACTGTTTCACGGCTGAAGGCCTTAATGACAGTAATTTAAGAATTGATTAAACTTGCTGCAACTTACAATTTCAGTTATTAAAATATAAAAGACAAGTGACCAAGGTCTTAAAGCTCGATGCAAAAATACTATTGCCAAATTAAAGTTTTAAGAGAAGTAACGACACTCATGGCTGAAGGCCTTTAACGCAAAGAATGACAATTATAAAAAAAAAATTACAAACATACTGTCAACAGCAAGGCAATAGCAAAAGTTACATTAAAAGACAGGCAACTGATCACCAAACAGGTGAGACAAAATGAGAGTAAACTTGGTAGCACAATCGTTTAAACTTGCTGTAACGCCAAGAATGGCAATTATACTAAAAAAATTTTAGAAACATACAATAAAACAGCAAAGATTATATCAATGTTAATTCAAAAGAACGAGCAACTGATCAACAAACAGGTGAGACAAATGATGGTAATTTGGTAATACAATAATAAAATAATAGCACAATAATAAAACGCAAGTGCTAGTCACAGGCGGTGCTCCAGGAATCGATCTTTGAGTAGGTCAAGCCAAAAACACTTTCGCGAGCGATGAGAAAGGCAGCCAAGAGTTTCATTCACTTCACAAGATGGTAAGTTCAAATGGCTCTGAGCACTATGGGACTTAACTGCTGAGGTCTTCAGTCCCCTAGAACTTAGTACTATTTAAACCTAACTAACCTAAGGACGTCGCACACATCCATGCCCGAGAAAGGGTTTGAACCTGCGACCGTAGCGGTCGCGCGGTTCCAGACTGTAGCGCCTAGAACCGCTCGGCCACTCAGGCTGGCGATGGTAAGTCAGGCTAGTGGTAGTCTAGCGAATGACTAATGATAATCTGCTGAAGCTACCTAACGTCCAATAACAAATGCAAAGATGGAACACTACGCCAAAGCCGGAACGAGCAGTCAGCTCTATGTCCTCAGAATGCTGTGTTTAGAGCATCCAAAAGGAGAAAGAAACCACTACTACCAAAGTAGAAGAAACACCAACCGACCTACAAATCAAGGAAACGTTCAAAACCATACGCCTTATCGGACAGCAGCAGCAAGGCGAGGAAACGTACACTGTCGTTGCATACACTAACCTCCAGGTAAAGTCACTGGGGGGGGGGGGGGGGGGGTAGAGGCCACCAGGCAGGAAAAATACCACTGGTTGAACGTAACAAATAGTAACACATAGAATGCAGCAATTAGTAACAAGAAGTTGAGGAAGGCTAATTAGATCCGCCTTCCCCAAGCACTCCACTCACTGCTCTTTGTCTCAGCAACACTGCGATCAGCAACACGCACCCAAATCACTGGAGAATCACGAGATATCACAGTGGTGGAGGTTTCACTGCTAGGATTAAAATCCACTCAACTTGGGAAAGCTTGTTGGATCCGGTTGAGGACTAGGTCGTGTACCCTCGCGACCACAGACCTTCCATCCGGCAGTGCATGCGTGCCGCCAGCCGTCCTAGCGTGTTCCCGCACTGCCTTGTTGGCTCCTCCGGAGTCCCCAACCGAACTGCTCACTCACACGACCCAGATGAACTACGAGGTCACCCCAAAGATAGGGGCACAGTTACTACACATTGATAACGCCGCTGCTGCCACTAGCACACAGGCTACGCTTGCGAAACCAGCACCAACCCGAGCCGCAGCATGGCTCACATACGTTTAGCAATACTATTTCTCTACAACCAACGAGACTTTTTTTTTATTATTTTTTTTCCCTTGTGACTGGCAGTCAACAGCTCGAAGAAACCATTGCAAGGTATTCACCATCAGTCACAAACGCTGATGGCACTAACAAATCTCTCCTCTATGCTACCACCATTTTATATTCTTCTTAAAAAACAACAAAATTTAATTTATATTTCAAACTTAAATCCTGTAGATAATAAAAATAGAAAAGAAACCTACAAAACGGTGAAAAACGAAAACTGTAAGATGTACGACCTGTTTTCAAACATCAGGTAACATTTTTATTATTTGGCAATAAATAAAAGTAAATAAACACACAAGAAACACACGGCACATGGTCAGAGGATCTTCCGTTCGTCAGCGTACCGTGACGACGATACATTTCCAGACACATGTTCGTAGAACCATTTTTGCTCTATTTCCAGTCAGGAATTCATCCCCGCAGTTTGCCGATGAAAAGAGTGAGCCTTGGTCCTTCTGCTGAACACGTGGTTCGACACGGCCTCAAAGTTAATACTCTAACCAATATCTCCAAACAAATGAAAACGACTAACTAAAATTGTATACAAATCACGTAAGAGCACTGAAGATTACTGGTATGATGAGAAGAAGGATAATAAATTCAACCATTCCCCAACTGAACCACTTGGGTACTTGATGTGCGTAACTAATTAAAAGCCAATAATTGAAAACTGACTACAGATATTTCAGAAAACGTAAGCAACGAGGCACACGCATTCATGGAACTGCTACGCTTCGATGTTCAATGAATCCACAGTATTAGTGCAGATGCATATCTACGTTCGACCTCCAGCGGCATTCTAAAATTAGCGCGGAGAGCATGGATAGGGAGTGCGGATAAGTGACTGCGCTAGGTGCCAATGTGAGTCGGCCTGGGAGCGTGCCGAGATAGTACTCTCATTTGCGATTCACTCTGTGTCTGGTTGGCGAAGTGATTCACGCAACTGCCTGGTAAAGCGGGCACGGAAGCTCAGCGTGTTGGTCAGAGAGCTGCCTGCTCTCTGTACTAAAAACAAGAAATTGAGTGAAGGGATCAACGATGTGCTTAACCGGGTGTTGTGCGACGTCCGCCAAGACCAAATGCCACGAACAAAACGAAAGAAATGAAAAAGGAAGTAAGCAGGAGATCCCGGATCTAGTCCTGGTCTGACACACATTTCCACTCGTCGCCACTGATTCCGCATGAAGTCCCGATTTCCCTTTTCTTCCCTTTCTCTCACATGCACCTTCAATTCACATAACACACACATTTATCATAAGGGAAAGCGATTAGTAATTGGTATCCTTGAGCACTCCACGTGAATATCTGAATAGGGTTACTTTCAAATCAGAAATAATTTCCACCAATTCTCCCACATAAATTTGCCGTCAAGAAACTGGAAAAATACGCAAAACAGAAAAAAACTACAAGAGAAGTAGCTTATAGCGCAAACTACACTGTCAAATCGTGGGCTTTGCGTGACTTGGAAAATTTATTAAGGGTTGAAAACTTCGTGCGAACCCAGTGTACACGTATACTGAATTTAAACCTGACCAACAAGCTATACCACTGTATAAAGACAGGTTATATTTTAACGTTGTTACCGAAAATCACGAACCGTTTTTGACAGATTTACTTCAAGTTTTTACAGAATACCCTAATAAATGTTCTCAAGGATATAGGCTATACGTTTTGTAATGAATGTGATATATAGATGTATAACGGGTGTCCCAAAAAACGCCGAAAAACTTTAGGGACAGGTTCGATACACAAAAACAAGGAAAAAATATCTAGTAAACAATGGCAATAAAGGGCGGACTTTAAGAGATAATGAGCACTTGTTCATCTTCGATATTGTGAAAAACATCTCTGATACTGCAAGCTCTTTGCTTTTCATATGTTAGTGGGATAAGTATTAACAATAAATAAAAGCTAGGAAACATGGATGGTTCAAATGGCTCTGAGCACTATGGGACTTAACATCTGTGGTCATCAGTCCCCTAGAACTTAGAACTACATAAACCTAACTAATCTAAGGACATCACACACATCCATTCCCGAGGCAGGATTCGAACCTGCGACCGTAGCAGTCCCGCGGTTCCGGACTGAGCGCCTAGAACCGCTAGACCACCGCGGCTGGCAGGAAACATGGACTCTAAAGTGCATACCTTTAGAGCTATGAACTCTTGTCCAATAGATGATATGTGCTTCACACTAGCGGCGATGAAGAACTGCTCATAGATATTAAAGTACGCATTTTAGACGCCATGTCTACTAGACATAATTGTTGTTCTGGTGAATGCTTCCTCCTCCCAAAATATGGAAAGCCAAGACCTTACAGTACAAGAGATCTGTTTCATAGTATCAAAGATAAACAAGTGTTCTTTCGTCTTAAGGCACGCATTTTAGAGTCCTGGTTTACCGGATATTTTTCAATTATTTCTGTATAAGGAACTTGTTCCTTAAGTTTGTCGGTGTTTTTTTGGGACACACCGTAAATATTACATAAAAGGGAAAGGTTCTTAGTATAAAACTCGAATTTACTTCAAATTTTTACATGAAACTCTAATAAACGTCTGCACACACATAGACTACACATTTTAAGTATATATATTATATAAATATATGTGTACTATAGAAGGGGAAACGTTGTTAGCAAAAATCTCGAAAAGTTCTTGACCGTTCTACCTCAAAATTTTACGCGGTACATTAATAATCGCTCGAACACATACAGGTTACATACTTTTCAATATATATGTTACATAAATATATGTATAGAGATACATAAAAGGGAAACGTTGTTAGGAAAAATCTCGCTAAGTTCTAGACATATTTAATTCAAACTGTTACGCGAAACTCTACTGCGGACGGGACATAAGCTATAATAGTGTACAGATTTTCTGTTAAAACCGACTGTTGGAATAAAAGTGCTGCACTGTGAAAATGTGTGGTCTCGTTTTCTTTCTCGCTGACAGTTATAACTTAGATACCAGGGCATTTAAAACATTAGACAAGTAATTTCTTACGCGTATATTCTTCGTCCTTATACAGGATGTTTCACAATTCATGTTGGACGCTTCTAGGGGTTGTAGAGGAGACTTTGTAGGTCAAGTTTCACATAGGAACCCATTCCGGAAACGTCATTCAACGACGCTACAGAGCGTAAACGTTAGAGGAGCCGGCGCTTGTAAGTGTATCTACAGTATATACAGGGTGATTCTGTGATGATGTTATAAACTTTCTAGGCTGATAGAGATGGATAAATGTATCAATCTGAAGTAAGGGTCTCTGTACCGGAAACGGGCGAGTCGCAAGTTATAAGCGAAAATCGTTCTGATACCTGTGACAGAGAAATACATGTACTGGTACTGTTGTTGCTAAGATTGTAAGGTTGGCAGCTTTCAGAGGTGGCGAAATGGACCGAAAGAAAGAAAAAATATTCGTTAACTATGGGCTCTAAAATGCATACCTGGGGAGCTACGAGCACTTGTTCATCATCGCTAGTGTGAAACAGAGCTCTCCTACTGACCAAGTGCTCTTAGATCTTAGAATGTGTGTTTTGGAGCCCATGTTAACTGTGATTTTTTTCTCCTTTTGGTCCGTATTAGCACCTCTGAAAGTTTCCCTCCCCACAATCTTAGCAACAACAGTACTTGAACATGTATTCCACTGTCACAGGTATCAGAACATTTTTGCTTACAACTTTCTACTAGTTTGTTTCCGGCAAAGGGACCCTTACCTCAAATTTATGTATTTATCCTCCTCCATCATTCTAGAAAGTTTATAACATCATCACGGAATCACTCCATATATACATAGATTTACAGGCGCCGGCGCCTGTAAATTTAATGTTCTGTAGCGTCCCTGAATTATGTTGCCAGACAAGGGCTCCTATGTGGAATTTGATATAGTAAGACTGCTCTACAACCACTATAAACATGTAACGTGGATAGTGAAACACCCTGTACATAACTTTAAACGAAAACTGTATACACAACAGTGTGCTTTTTGTTTCCTTCGTTGCCGTCAACTTTAAGGGGAAAGTGAGATACTGCTTTTATGGCTTATCGATTTATGATGAGAACACTACTGTACTATGGAATCTGAATCGTCCGAAACTTTGCAGACTTGCCCTTTCACAGATTAAAGCAGTGAGACATTCTGTCACTGAAGCTACTATCCTCACAGATCTAGTAACTGGAGAAACCTCTCCTGTACCCCTTACCTTAATGATCCCCACCGATTTACGTATTCATTGTAAGTGACTACATTTCCCAGCCGAGGTTACGTTTCCAGTAAAAATAAACAATGCTCAGTGTCAGGGAAAGAGAAAGATGGAAAGAGAGGGGCAGGGGGGAGGGAAGTATACAGAGAGAGGGAGAAGGAAGAATGTAGCAGAGAGAGGGGTGAGGAGATGGAGAGTGATTGGGGAGGGGGCAGAGGGGGAGACGAGGAGATGGACAGAGAGAGGGGGGGAGGTGGAGTAGGAGATCGACAAAAAGAGGGGGAGGGGGAGGGGGAGATGGACATAGAGAGGTGGGGAGAAGGCGATTATGACGGATGTATAATTTCGACACATAGTTAGTAACTGCGAAGCGTTGCCACGTTCGCTAGTTAGTAACATAGATGACAAAAGGTATAACTGAAAAAAGTGAGGTAGGGTAAGACTGAGGGTAATGGAACTGCACACCTGGCCAACCCCAGGTGTCGGCTAAATGTCATGTGCATCGCTCTAGCCCTAGTGAAAAGCTTGTTATTAAATGGCTTCAAGTTGGCCGAAGAATTGTTTTGCGGTTAGAAATCTGATATCTAAATCTTTGGTTTAGCATAATGGATATACCTGAAACCTTCAAGTGATCCATATGTCTTCTACGTATACTAGTACAACTTTCTTTCACGTCACGTAAAACAAGTATTAGCAGTGATTAAGTTGCACCCTGTGCAAATTTCTACTAGACAGCTTTCTCTTTCATTCCTATCCCCCAGGCCTGCATTCGATCTACAGTCCCCCATCGCATTAAAATTTGCTCCTCCATAAACAGTCTGAATGATTTCTCTTATCACGTTATACATTCTTTCAATCGCTTCATCAGCTGCAGAGCTTTTACAGATGCCGAAAATGCGAAGTCAGAATTAAGGAAGATTATCTTTGGCAGGGATGGGCGAAGATATGGTGTTGTCTATTAGATGTAGCAATGCTAGAAGCTTTAGAAAACAACAGGGTCTGGAGAAGACCGAAACTTGGTGCAGTTGTCACTCATAGTAAAAGAATCCAATTTATTACGCAAATATAGGCGGAAAGACCCATTGTTGTACCATTACTCGATGCCGAACACTTGCTGAAAGCGTTCACATCCATTAAATATGCGTACAGAGCGCTTTTAAAGTGGAACGACTACATAAGATTAAAGGCAGGAAAAGCAGATGCCAGTCAGATTCGGTGAAAGAATCCTCAGGAATCGCAGTCCACACTCGAATGATGTAGGTTAGAAAGCCCTCTTTCGGTCGATACTTGCAGGTGTGGGAGCTGTACAACATAGGATTCAAAAAGTGAATAAAGATGATTCAAAGAAGAGCAGCACAGCTTCGTTTCATTCAGCGTGAAAGTGTCATGGATATGCTCACACAACTCCAGTGGCAGCTGCTACAAAAGAGGCATTTTGTATCATTTTGTGGTTTACTGTTAACACTACGAGAGCGTACGTTCTCCTACATATATCTTGCGAAATGATCATGAAGGTAAAAATTAGAGAGATTCGAGGTCGGCTGGAAACTTGCCTACAGTCGTTATTCCCGTGTATCATTCGTGCCTGGAATAGGAAAGAAGGAAAGTGATATTGGTACACTATGTCAACACACCATAAGGTGGCAGCTTTGTTTCACCCAAGACTAGAAAGTACACCGAAGTGAATCTTCTTGACTGAGAGTGGAGAGAGTTTTTGCAGGGTCTGGAACAAGGAGGGCTGAAGTACTGTCTGACCAAAGCAGCGGTTAATGATGACAGGTGTACTCAGATAAATCACTTTACAGGAAATTACCTGCATAAGGATCGTAGTACACCCCTCCACTCTTTTAAATATATCTTAGGTAATCAGATGTAGAAGGAGGAGACTAGAGGGGCAAGACAGTTTCTGAGCCATCTTGTAGGTTGATTACATCAGGGGCAGGTATGCACTCAGGGGCAAACCTATTGTTCTCCTTTGATTGACAGGTACTTAACCTATTGTTCTCCTTTGATTGACAGATCCTTAGCTGAATGTTTTGTTAAGTGGTTTTCCATGTCGCGATTGACCCCCCTCACCCCCTCCCATTCCCCTCCCCCCTCAGGAAGGGGCTGCTAGGCCATTTTGTTAGTGCAGGTTGCCTACATCAGGGGCAGGTATACACTCAGGGGTGAAACTATTGTTCCCTTTGATTGACAGGTACTTAACCTATTGTTCTGTTAAGTGGTTTTCCATTTCACTGCCCTTAACCTACTGTTCCCCCACCCCCCTCCCACTCCCCCCTCGCTGCTAGAGATACACTTTTATGAGTTATTGGAATAGTCCCTGTCACTACTATCCACTTGATAGACTACCTAATTAGACTGATCAGTTAGTTAACTTCTCTGGTGGGAAAGTGCCACGCCCCTGCCCCCACCACCTGGCATGCATCCCTGGTGGGAAGTTCAAATAGCATCAATACAATACAACCTCTACTAACCTAAGAAAATGGTGGGAAGATAATGTAGGTCACATTGACTACATAACTAAAATGATCAATTAGTTAACCTCTTTGGTAGGAAAGTTCCATGCCCCCCTCGTGGGAAGTTCAAATTCCATCTGGACAATGCAACATCTACTAACCTGAGAAAATGGTGGGAAGATAATTTAGGTCATGTTGTCTACATAATTAAAATGATAAATTAATTAACCTCTCTGGTGGGAAAGTGATCGCCCCTCTAGCGGGAAGTTCTAATTCCATCAAAACAATGCAACTTCAACTAACCTAAGAAAATGGTGGAAAGATAATTTAGTTCACATTGACTACATAATTAAATTGATCAATTAGTTAACCTCTATGGTGGGAAAGTGTCACACCCCCCCCTGGTTGGAAGGACAATTTCCATCAGAACAATGCAGCCTCCACTAACCTAAGAAAATGGTGAGAGAAAAGGGCACCTGCACTAACCTAAGTCATCTGACAGTCACCTCTTCCTGGGAATTGGCGGGAAAAAGACTCACTTGCTCGATCATTTGGAGGGTATTCGATTGTAGCGTATGGAATATTGTTTAAACAATTTAGACATTGTGTGGAATATTGTTTACCTTAACAATTTAGGGGATTCAAGGGATTGTATGGAATATATCAAAATTGGTGGAGTGGGAGGATCTCATAACAGGAAATTCAACGGTATATTGTGAGACCTGAGTTTCTCCTGGCGTATACAACTTTCAAATAACTTCCGGGAATTCAGCCAGGTAACACTTTCAGCGACCGCCGATATTTCGGCGGGAGAACACCCCGCCATTTTCAAGGCAAACTGCAACGGACAGGCGGCGTACATGCAAATTTAATACCTCGGTTCTCGGATCCAAGCAGGAAAGATAACACACACACACTGAACACTAGTGCCACCAAAGATGGCCAAAGTCAGAGCTATCGATAGTGAGACTATGAATTCGCAGGTGAGGTAGCATTGAGTCTGTCCCTCTGTTTCTTGACAAGGGAGAAAGCCGGATTCCAAACAGAGTTTAAACAGAAACCTCCATCCCTGTTAACAAGGTTGCTCGCTAATTTAATCTCAACTGCCTCCCGAATCACACTGTCCCAATAGCTGGACGTACATGCCAATATCTCGGTGTTATTATATAACATGGGGTGACCAGTATCCAAGCAATGTTCGGCAATAGCAGATCTATTTGGCTGCTGTAATCGTGTGTGCCGTTTATGCTCAGTACATCTGTCCTCCACGGTCCTGATAGTTTGACCAATATATGCCATGCCGCAGCTACAAGGGACACGATATACACCCGCCTTACGCAGTCCAAGATCATCCTTAACGGAACTCAAAAGTGCTCTAATTTTAGATGGAGGTCGGAAAACACATTTCACATCGTATTTCCGTAAAATACGACCGATCTTATTGGACGTGTTTCCTACGTAAGGCAAGAAGGCAGTAGACTTAGGTGTTGACTCAGAATTATCATCAATCACCTGATGTACAGTTGGTCGATAGCGCAACGCACGTTCAATCTGTCTATCACTGTAACCATTTTGACGAAATGTAACTTCAAGATGGGACAGCTCAGCTGGCAAAGTCTCAGCGTCAGAAACGATATGTGCCCTGTGTACCAAGGTACGAAGTACCCCTTCACGCTGAGCCGAATGGTGACAACTATTAGCTTGTGTCGGTGTGAGTACTTTTCCTGTAGACTGCATGTCCCAATGATCCATCATCCTTCCTCCTAACCAACACGTCGAGAAAGGGAAGGCAACCATCCTTTTCCACCTCCATCGTAAAACGAATGTTCGGGTGGATCGAGTTCAGATGTTCTAGAAAGACATTCAAATTCTCCCTACCGTGAGGCCAAACAACGAAGGTATCGTCAACGTATCTATAGAAACAGGCGGGTTTTAAAGGCGCCGACTCCAATGCACGTTCCTCGAAGTCTTCCATAAACAAATTTGCGATCACAGGAGACAACGGACTACCCATAGCAACTCCATCTGTCTGCTCGTAATACTGGTCATTAAATAAAAAGTAAGTGGATGTCAACACATGCCTAAACAGATTAGTTAAATCAGCACCAAACCTGGCTTCAATTAACCGCAACGAATCAGACAGAGGAACACGAGTGAAGAGAGAGACCACATCGAAACTCACTAAAATATCAGAGTCATTCAGCCTCAGTCCCTCCAAACGACGTAAAAAATCAGCTGAGTTCCTGATATGATGTTCACACCGTCCTACTTGTGGACTCAACAGAGAAGCAAGATGCTTGGATACACAATATGTCGGGGCGCCGATGTTACTCACTATAGGACGGAAAGGAACCCCTTCCTTATGAACCTTTGGAAAGCCATATAACCTAGGGGGAACCGCACTATAGGTGTTAAGCCTCTTGATTGTGTCCTGCGACAATATCGGCGGTCGCTGAAAGTGTTACCTGGCTGAATTCCCGGAAGTTATTTGAAAGTTGTATACGCCAGGAGAAACTCAGGTCTCACATTGTTTACCTCTACGGGGAGGAAATGTATCGGTGTTTACGTAAGTTGGATAAACTTCGTAGCTGTCGAGTTAGACTGCAATGTGCTTTGTCGTTTTTATTGAGGTGTCGTGATGAAAATCATGTCCCAACATTTGCTAAGGTTGTGCACCATATTAATTCTCCTGCCGCCAATCGAATTAAGCAACGTGCTGGCTTGGCTCTTGTTCGCGAAAGGATTCGTTTTGCTCGTCGACGTTTGGATTCTGTTTCCAAAGAATTGTATCGTTTTCATTTAATGGTTGCATCTGAAGTGTCTGATTTCACTTGGGATTGGTTGGACGGTGCCTCATGGACCCAAGCTGACTGGGAGTACAACTCCGTTACTGCCCGGCATTTGGCAAAGTTTGGACGTTTTCATCGCGCGGAGTCGGATGTTATATCTCGACGTTCTGTGATAAATCTCACAGAGAAATCTTTTGACGACGCAACCTTGTCCGTGCTAGGGAAGGGATTAAATTTTGCACCCACTCCGAAGAATTTGCCGGTAGTTGATTTTATTAGTTCAATTGAACAGGCAGTTTGCAAACTACCTCCTGACGCTGCAGAGGAAGTTAGGAGGGAGGCATGCCGTGTTTTGACTAGGGCTCGTCCACCCAAGAGTAATGTAACAGCAGCAGAGAGGGCTGCTTTACGCTCTCTCAAAGTTGATCCCATTATTGTTATTTTACCTGCTGACAAGGGCAATGCCACCGTTGTTTTAAATAAACATGATTATGTACAGAAGATGCAACGTTTACTATCTGATTCAACGTATCGCAGAATCGATGCTGACCCCACGAAAAGTGTTGAGAGAAAGACCAACAGCCTCCTGAAGAAAAGTGGTTTGTCGCAGGACACAATCAAGAGGCTTAACACCTATAGTGCGGTTCCCCCTAGGTTATATGGCCTTCCAAAGGTTCATAAGGAAGGGGTTCCTTTCCGTTCTATAGTGAGTAACATCGGCGCCCCGACATATTGTGTATCCAAGCATCTTGCTTCTCTGTTGAGTCCACAAGTAGGACGGTGTGAACATCATATCAGGAACTCAGCTGATTTTTTACGTCGTTTGGAGGGACTGAGGCTGAATGACTCTGATATTTTAGTGAGTTTCGATGTGGTCTCTCTCTTCACTCGTGTTCCTCTGTCTGATTCGTTGCGGTTAATTGAAGCCAGGTTTGGTGCTGATTTAACTAATCTGTTTAGGCATGTGTTGACATCCACTTACTTTTTATTTAATGACCAGTATTACGAGCAGACAGATGGAGTTGCTATGGGTAGTCCGTTGTCTCCTGTGATCGCAAATTTGTTTATGGAAGACTTCGAGGAACGTGCATTGGAGTCGGCGCCTTTAAAACCCGCCTGTTTCTATAGATACGTTGACGATACCTTCGTTGTTTGGCCTCACGGTAGGGAGAATTTGAATGTCTTTCTAGAACATCTGAACTCGATCCACCCGAACATTCGTTTTACGATGGAGGTGGAAAAGGATGGTTGCCTTCCCTTTCTCGACGTGTTGGTTAGGAGGAAGGATGATGGATCATTGGGACATGCAGTCTACAGGAAAAGTACTCACACCGACACAAGCTAATAGTTGTCACCATTCGGCTCAGCGTGAAGGGGTACTTCGTACCTTGGTACACAGGGCACATATCGTTTCTGACGCTGAGACTTTGCCAGCTGAGCTGTCCCATCTTGAAGTTACATTTCGTCAAAATGGTTACAGTGATAGACAGATTGAACGTGCGTTGCGCTATCGACCAACTGTACATCAGGTGATTGATGATAATTCTGAGTCAACACCTAAGTCTACTGCCTTCTTGCCTTACGTAGGAAACACGTCCAATAAGATCGGTCGTATTTTACGGAAATACGATGTGAAATGTGTTTTCCGACCTCCATCTAAAATTAGAGCACTTTTGAGTTCCGTTAAGGATGATCTTGGACTGCGTAAGGCGGGTGTATATCGTGTCCCTTGTAGCTGCGGCATGGCATATATTGGTCAAACTATCAGGACCGTGGAGGACAGATGTACTGAGCATAAACGGCACACACGATTACAGCAGCCAAATAGATCTGCTATTGCCGAACATTGCTTGGATACTGGTCACCCCATGTTATATAATAACACCGAGATATTGGCATGTACGTCCAGCTATTGGGACAGTGTGATTCGGGAGGCAGTTGAGATTAAATTAGCGAGCAACCTTGTTAACAGGGATGGAGGTTTCTGTTTAAACTCTGTTTGGAATCCGGCTCTCTCCCTTGTCAAGAAACAGAGGGACAGACTCAATGCTACCTCACCTGCGAATTCATAGTCTCACTATCGATAGCTCTGACTTTGGCCATCTTTGGTGGCACTAGTGTTCAGTGTGTGTGTGTTATCTTTCCTGCTTGGATCCGAGAACCGAGGTATTAAATTTGCATGCACGCCGCCTGTCCGTTGCAGTTTGCCTTGAAAATGGCGGGGTGTTCTCCCGCCGAAATATCGGCGGTCGCTGAAAGTGTTACCTGGCTGAATTCCCGGAAGTTATTTGAAAACAACGGTATATTGCTTATTTATAAAAAAACATCAGTTTTTGGGGATTGGATTTCTCTTGCTCATCATTCCCTGCTGTCTGGAAACAAGTAGGTCTTGTAAGAAGTAATTACATGGATAAAACATGATGCATAACCTAATGATCGACACTGTACTCTGGGTGTCTTAACCTAATGTTTGAGCCTTTGTCGGCACTTAACCTATTGTTCCGTCAAGTGGTTTTCCATGTCACCCCCATTTCCTTAAAATATTCTACCGCCACTGATACCAAATTAAGTAATTAGTTATGTCCTCCCACCATTTTCTGGTACACTTTTCGAATTTCACATGCTTTTGAACACCTTTTGTGGATCATTCTTCTTTGCCACACACCCTCTTACACTTTTGTACTGTGTTTTACATAAAAATTATCCAAATTAACCTAGTGTTCTGCACTTAACCTACTGTTGCGCTCCATGTCACCCACTCACGCACTCCCTCACGTTAACTACTGTATCGCTAACACCACATTGAAATAATAAATTTATGCAAATTAATTAAATTGGTATTCTTCACATATATGCGGTAGTTTTCTTAATTCACAGCATCTTATTGGTCGGTGAAACCGATGGAATACGGCTTAAACAAAAATTGCGAATAAAAACCACATCCTGTCACTCAATGCACGACGCCCCCGCCGTCCCCGTTGCAGCCGCCGAATCCGCTGCTGCTGTGAGCCACCGCTGGAGCCAGCGCGAGCCATCGCTCTCACACCGCTGCATCTCGAGACTCGGGGATTACAAGAACACACGTATTTTAGCATGATTCGCCATAATATTACACAATTCTCGCGGTACTTCTCGATATCAAGCACTAGGCAGCATCCTGGTGATACGACCTGTTGAGCTGCCATTTATGAACAACATTCCAGGGACGTTTTCCAACAGGATAACGGTGACTCACATTCCACCGTTGTAGCCCAACAAGCTCTACAGAGTGTCGACATATTGCCTTTGCCTGCTCGATCACCAGGTCCGTCTCCAATTGAGCATATGTGGGTCAGACGACAACTCCAGCGTCATCCACAACCAACATTTATCGTCCCTGTACTGACCTACCAAGTGCAAGAGGCATGGAACTCCATCCCACAAACTGATATCCGGCACCTGTACAGCACAATGCATGCGCGTTTGCATGTTTGCATTCAACATTCTGGCGGTTACACCGGTTGTAAATATACCAGAGTTTAAAATTTGCGATGGCTTATCTCGCGCTTATAATGTATTCTCGTAACGTTGATCACTTAAATTTGTTACCTAGACAGAAGTATTCTCGAAATTTCGTTACTCTTTTTGCAATTTTTCCATTAGTTTATTTGTTATAAATATGTGCTTTTCTTGTTGAAACGGCCAACGACTAGAGTATTTCCCTTGTCGCTTGAAATCTTAACATCCCCGCGCGGGGTAGCCGTGCGGTCTAGGGCGCCTTGCCACGGGCCGCGCGGCTCCCTCCGTCGGAGGTTCGAGTCCTCCTCCCTCGGGCATGAGTGTGTGTGTTGTCCTTAGCCTAAGTTAGTTTAAGTTGGATTAAGTAGTGTGTAAGCCTAGGGACCGATGACCTCAGCAGTTTCGTCACAAAGGAACTTACCACAAATTTCGACAAAAATTTTATTAACATCACTGCCAGTTTATGTAAGAAAGTCTATACAACTTACAACTAGAAAGTTTTTGCTTTTATTGAACTTTCTCATGTATAAAAACTATCTCAGAGTTTTGGACTGCCTCACGTTTGTATCTTGCCTGTAAATATCTTTCTCAATGTTGGTGCGCTGCTTCGATAAAATCTCCTATACTATTCGAATGAAACTCCGAAACAAATCTCAGTCTTGAAATCTATGTGATGAGGTACGTTATTTCGGTAGTCAATGCACTATCGATATTATGGATACTATGCATGCACAAACTAGCAGTGGCCACTATATCTTAACTGAATTTCATTGAGAACCGAAAATGTGATTAAAATTCAATTAAGTTAACGAATAACTTCTCCTCGTACAGTAGTAGAAATCAGTACGAAGGCAGGATTCTTACGAAGCTGACAGTAAAGTTTTTGAAGCATACACGTATCGAATTTGTTATGAAAGTAGCAGATACACATGAGGCGTAAGCAGTCATGACGAAATTATATAGTTTCTTTCCTGAAACAAGTAACAAAATAAGGCATTTGCATTTCCTGAATGGAAATTGGCACAAAAGCGCTCACTGTCCTGTTGTGGTATTGCATTGTTTGTACTTTGCCCAACCTCCATTCTACCTAATTACCTCTTAAATTCTCTTCAGCAGTGATTTTGTTAGTGCTTGTAGTTCTTTCGGTGAAACTGTTGCCCAGTCCTCTCGTATCGCTCTTTGGAGCTCACATACGGCCTAAAATTGCCTTCCAGTGCGATAAATACGACTTGCAAGTATTTCCCAAAGGTTTTCCATAGTGCTGAGAACCGGCTTACGTCCAGGCCAGGGCAAGTCATCCGTATCTTCATCTCCAAGCCACATTCTGGTTGTAACAAAAACAAGTACAGATGCATTATCTTGTTGAAACAAGAGAGTATCGTCCCATAGGTCCTCATACATATTTTAATCAGATTTGTCTCTAGCATCTCAGTGTTAGAGTTCATTCTAGTGTCCACCCGAGTAATGTGTTATTTAACTTTAGCACAGTAGTCTGCCCAAATCATAACACTTCCAGCACCAAAATTTCTGCTCATGCTTACCAGCTACTCTGTTCTCAGATCATTCCAGTAATAATGAAATCCATCTGTCCAATCTATCCATCTATCTCATACTTCTCCTCATCACTGACGATCACTTTATCCTACTCTGAAGTGCATACAATTTTATTTTTTTAATTTTATTTATTTATTTGTTTATTAATTATATTTATTTATTTATTTATTTATTGCAGCAGTCTCTAATCCAGCCTTTCTATGTTTGAGTGCTAGAATAGGTTTCTGCAGCCATTTCTCGAAATGGTTCAAGTGGCTCTGAGCACTATAGGACTTAACATCTGAGGTCATCAGTCCCCTAGAACTTAGAACTACTTAAACCTAACTAACCCAAGGACATCACACACATCCGTGCCCGAGGCAGGATTCGAACCTGAGACCGTAGCGGTCACGCGGTTCCAGACTGAAGCGCCTAGAACCGCTCGGCCACTCCGGCCGGCATTTCTCGAATTCAAAATGTTTGTCATTGACAGAATTTCTCATACACGTCTGGCTGTTTTCCAGCAACTGTAAATCAGCAACAAGTAGAGAAAAATGACGAATTTTTGTCTTTGCTTTGCGCGAAAGTAACCGTTTCGATGCCTAACATAATTTTCTGCTTTGCTCATATTTTCCGATCTCCCCATAACGTGCACCCATTCAAACGGAATTACCAATCATTTACTTGAACGGTTTAACTTCTTGCTGATTTGAAGATTAAAGAGTCTCCTTTCCTTTTACATCACATGATACTTATTTTCGACGGGCCAGTGTCACAGTCGTGGTTTGTGAACAAGACTCGCTCCGGCGGCCGTTTCCTATCTGCAGTAAAGGCACGTACGCATACACCAACACCTCACAGAGCAGACTGCCTTTATATAGGGTTCCACCCTCTAGCGTTTGAATCGTACATGTCTTTTCGTATAGTTTTTCAGGTTAGAGGGTCTCGGGGGAACACAGAAAGGGCTTCACTCTCAAACGGTGCAAGTCGAACACAGGATGAACGTAGATCTAGGAACCATTGGTATAGCAGTTGTTAACTGTCGTAGCTCTGTTGGGGAAGTGCCAGAGCTGCAAATCGTTATAGGCAATGGACGGTTGCTAAGGCCGGAGATAAGTTCAGCCGAATTTTTTTCGAAGTATCTGTCGATGACCAGAATGGACAAACTAAATAAAGTGGCGGTGTCATGATCGTTATAAGTAGTTTATCTTGTAGTGAAACCTAGGTAGACACTTCCTATGAGTTGATATGGGTAGAGGTCATTCTTGGCAACAAGAATAAAATAACAATTGGATCAACCTACCAACTCATACGGTACAACTGCAGGAAGGTCGAAAGAAAGCTAGAGTCTAATTGCAAACACGAGCCGACTGATCCTATTATAGTTAGTGGTGACTTTAATGTAACCTCGATGTATTGGCGAAAACACATATTTAAATATGGGAGATCGCATAAATCGTAGTCGCAAATTGTATTAAACGCATTCTTTCAAATATATTTCGAGCAGTTACTTCGTCAGTCCACTCGAACAGTAAACGGCTGTGAAAACACACTTGACCTCTTAGCGGCAGATGATCCTGGGCTTATAAGGTTTGTCAAAAGGGATACAGTTATTAGCGAACACGGGGTTGTCATAGCGAGAATGAATATTGCATCCCCCAAGTCCTCCAAGAATAAATGAAAAATATGCGTAGTAAAAAAAGTAGGTAACGATTCATTTGACGCCTTCCTGAGAGACAATCTCCACTCCTTCCAAATTAACAATGTAAGTGTAGACCAAATTTGGCTTGAATTCAAAGAAAAAGTATCAACAGCAATTGAGAGAGATTTAAAACTTTCCCCGCGTACATACTGTTTCACAAAATTTCGGGCGAACTGCCGGATGTTTGCCGCTTCCTGTCACAATATTTCGGCGCACAGTCTTCTTGCCATCTTCAGGTGGTACTGGTGAAAACGTACTGAGCTCTGGTATTTAAGGCCCCGCCGGCACGTGCATGGTGGATTCACTTGGCGTTGCGGGCGCGATACTTGATCACGTTTGATTCTGCTGCGCCGTGCGCCCTCCGTCGTGAAAACTCGCCGCATCGATATCAATTCGATTGTCTTCTCGCTGTTCCATCACAGAACTGCGCCCGCTACGAAGGTCACGAAGCTTTTCAACGATTGGATTCCGTGCCGAATTCAATTGAAATCCGCGGTCTCGATTAATAAGAGACTCACTGTCAGACAGTCTTATTTCCACGGATTCATTAATAACAGAAATCCAAAAGTTAGACGTATGGGCCACAATTTTGGTCTCACTGTATTTCATTACATGACCAGTGATAATACAGTGTTCGGCGATGGAAGAATTTCAATTCTGAAGGAAGCGAGTATGCCGCTGATGTTCTGCAATGCGATCCTGCACAGTACACGTCGTTTGGCCTACATAACATTTGCCACATTCGCACGGAATCCTGTAAACACCTGCCTTGCGAAACTCTTGGTCGTCTTTGACAGATCCCAACTGCAACGAAATTTTTGCAGGAGGGCGAAAGTTGCTGTAACTTTATATTTTCTTAGTATTCTGTCTATTTGCGCTGAGATATTACCAATATATTTTAAATTGGCAGTCGTTTTAAAGGCCTCTCTCTCTTCTTTGCTCTGTCGCTTACAGGTGTGCAGCTCTCTCTCCACTTGCTGGGACGAATACCCATTCTTCAGAAACACAGTCGGCAGGTGCTCCATTTCCGTTTGCAAACGATCGTTGTCAGAGATGACGTGGGGTAGGTGAATCAAGGTCTTCAAAACACCCATCGCTTGATCCGGATGGTGGCAACTAGCAGCTTGCAAGTAAAGGACTGTGTGTGTGTGGGCTTTCCATATACTAAATGACCAAGTGTGCCATCACTCTTCCGCCGCACCAAGACGTCTGAAAACGGCAGGCAATCTTTCTTCTCCAACTCCATAGCAAATTTTATGTTTTCATGTATTGAGTTCAGATGACGATCCAAACCATGAGGCCAAACTATAAAATTATCGTCAACATATCGCCAAAATACTGTGGAATTAAAAGTGGCCGAGGCGAGTGCTCGCTCCACAAAATCTTCCATAAAAAGATGTGCCATCAGGGGAGATAAAGGACTCCCCATGGCGGCATACTCGCCTCCTTCAGCCTTGTAAATCTGCCATCGCCGAACACTGTATTTCCACTGGTCATGTAATGAATTACGGTGACACCAAAAGTGTGGCCCATACGTCAAACTTTTGGAGTTCTGTTATTAATTAATCCGTGGAAATAAGACTGTCTGACAGTGAGTCTCTTATTAATCGAGACGGCGGATTCCAGTTGAATTCGGCATGGAATTCAATCGTTGAAAAACTTCGTGACCTCCGTAGCCGGCGTAGTTCTGTGATGGAACTGAAGGAAGACAATCGAATTGATGTCGATGCGGCAAGTTTTCACTACGGAGGGCGCGCCGCAGCAGAATCGAACGCGCTCAAGTAGCGCATAAGCAACGCCAAGTTAATCGACCACGCATGTGCCGGCGGGGCCTTAAATACCAGAACTCAATGCGTTTCCGCCAGTACCATCTGAAGATGGCCAGCAGACTCTGCGCCGAAATATTGTGGCAGGAAGTTACAAGCATTCGGCAGTTCTGCAGAAATTTTGTGGAACAGCAATTGAGAGATTTATGCCAAATAAATTAACAAGAGACAATGCCAAATTTAAACGATAGCAAAATCATCAGCGTTATCGATTTTTATAGAAGCTCGAAACTTCTATGCGAGATGCTTATAATAGTTCTTACAAGGAAACTTTGTTTCAACACTTAGTTGAAAATCCAAACAGATTCTGGTCGTATGTAAAGTACGCTATCGGTAGGGCACAATTAGCGCCTTCCATGCGCGATATCAATGGAAATGCCATCAATGGCAGCACTGCAGAAGCAGAGCTACTGAACACAGCCATCTGAAATTCCTTCACTAAAGAAGACGAAGTAAATATTCCAGAACTCGAAACATTAACTGCTGCCAACGTGAGTAACTTACAAATGGATCTCCTCGGAGTAGTGAAGCGACTTAAAGCACACAATAAAAGCAAGTCTTCCGGGCTAGATTGCATATCAATCAGGTTCCTTTCAGAGTATGCTGATGCAATAACTCCGGCGCTAATGACCATAGACGTTTTGCGCCCTAAAACCACAAACAAAATCAATAACTCCACACCTTACAGTCACCTACAACCGATCGCTCAACGAAAGATCCATTCCCAAAGACTAGAAAACTGCGCACGTCACACCAATATTCAAGAAAAGGAATAGGTGTAATACACTAAATCACAGTGACACATCACTAACGTCGATATGCGGCAGGATTTTGGAACATGTGTTGTGTTCGAATATTTTGAATTACCTCGAAGAGAACGGTCTATTGACACATACTCAACACGGTTTTAGGAAACATCGTTCTTGTGAATCACAATTAGCTCTTTACTCACACGAAGTGCTGAGCGCTATCGATAAGTGATTTTAATTTGATTTCGTATTTCTAGGTTCCCAGAAGGCTTTTGACACCGTACCTCAGAAGCACTTGTAATCAAGTTGCTACCTTATGCAACTTAGTGTCATTTGTGTGACTGGATTTGTGCTTTTCTGTCAGAGGGGTCACATTTCGTAGTAATTGACGGAAAGTCATCGGAAAAACAGAAGTGATTTCTGGCGTCCCCCAAGACAGTGTTATAGGTCCTCTGCTGTTCCTTATCTATATGAACGATTTAGAAAACAAACTGAGCAGCCGTTTTATGTTGTTTCCAGATGAGGCTGTGGTTTATTGTCTACTCATGTCTTCTGAAGATCAGAACCAATTCCAAACGATTTAGACAGGATTTCTGTACGGCGATAAAATTGAAAATAGACCCTAATTAACATAAAGTGTGATGTCATTCAAATGAGTTCTAAAAGGAATCAAAAATGGTTCAAATGGCTCTGAGCACTATGGGACTCAACTGCTGTGGTCATTAGTCCCCTAGAACTTAGAACTACGTAAACCTAACTAACCTAAAGACATCACACACATCCACGCCCGAGGCAGGATTCGAACCTGCGACCGTAGCGGTCACGCGGTTCCAGACTGAAGCGCCTTTAACCGCTCGGCCACTCCGGCCGGCGCTAAAAGGAATCCACTGAACTTCGATTACACGGTAAATCAATGAAATCTAAAGACCGTAAATTCAACTAAATACCTAGGAATACCTAGAAATTACAGTTGTCAACAACTTGAATTGGAAAGAACGCACAGACATTGCTGTGGGCAAGATGAACCAAAAAGTGCCTTATTGGGAGAAAACGCAACAGATCTGTTGAAAAGACTGCCTACACGACACTTGCCTGTCCTGTTTTGGAGTATTGCTACGCGGTGTGCGATCCTTACCAGATAGGATTAACGGAATACATCGGGAAAGTGGAAAGGAGGGGAGCACGTTTTGTGTTATAGAAAAACCGGGGAGTGTTTGTCACGGACATGATACAGGATTTGCGATGGAACTCATTAACAACAAAGGTGTTTTTCGTGGCGGCAGGGTCTTCTCACGAAGTTTCTGCTCCGAATGGGAAAATATTATTTTGATGTCGACGTATAAAGAGGGAAGCGATCATAATAACAAAATAAGGGAAATCAGAGCTCGCACGGGAAGATACATGTGCTCGTTTTTTCCGCGTGCTGTTCTAGAGTGGAATAATAGAGATTTATTGTGAAATTGGTTAGATGACCTCGCTGTCAGGCACGTAAGTGTGACTTGCAAGGTAACCATGTAGATGTAGATGTAAGACTGTCATCAAATTTCATTTGATTACATTTCTTGGTATTCTGGAACCCATATTATTGGCTCTACACTATTCACAATTATTCCAACGGACAATGTCAATTTTTCTGCAAACAGCCATGCCTCTGTACTGATTTCCACTATTGTGTGTATTACAGATCGTTATACAACATTATGTAGTGTTCCTCTACTTGCAATTTGCTATTCAATCCATCGACAGGTCCAGAGTCTTTTTCGATAGCCCTTAAAAGAGTTTACGCAGCCATTTTACGCACGTCGATTTTCGCAAAGAAATTGTGTGGTTTGCGAGCCAAATAAAGCCGACAACGGCCGCTGGGGAGAGTTGAGAGCGCAAATGACCTTAACCTTCTCGTCCCGTGTGCCGACGGCACTCTCTCTCCTGAAGTCGGATGTCACGTCTGCGTCCACGTCGACGTTAGCTGCCTCGTCAGGTGTGAGGACGGCTTTAGGCACAGTTAGCATTGACGCAACATGGTATGCGATACGACACGCAATGTGACGCGCGATACGACCTAGGAGCAACTCACACTGATGGACTGCGTACAAGTGTAGTGGAAAGCGACTTAACTGGTTCACACTAGGACGAGAGCGGTACAACACCGATAGGATTCTCTACATAACACCCGGTGCAACACGGAGTGCTGTTTGTCCTCCTCGCAACTATATTGTATGACACACGAGGAGGATAAATTGAAGTCATCTGATGTGCGTCAAAACTAATTGTTTCATGTAGGTGAAGCACAACTATGCCGTTTTTGTAACTACACTCCTGGAAATGGAAAAAAGAACACATTGACACCGGTGTGTCAGACCCACCATACTTGCTCTGGACACTGCGAGAGGGCTGTACAAGCAATGATCACACGCACGGCACAGCGGACACACCAGGAACCGCGGTGTTGGCCGTCGAATGGCGCTAGCTGCGCAGCATTTGTGCACCGCCGCCGTCAGTGTCAGCCAGTTTGCCGTGGCATACGGAGCTCCATCGCAGTCTTTAACACTGGTAGCATGCCGCGACAGCGTGGACGTGAACCGTATGTGCAGTTGACGGACTTTGAGCGAGGTCGTATAGTGGGCATGCGGGAGGCCGGGTGGACGTACCGCCGAATTGCTCAACACGTGGGGCGTGAGGTCTCCACAGTACATCGATGTTGTCGCCAGTGGTCGGCGGAAGGTGCACGTGCCCGTCGACCTGGGACCGGACCGCAGCGACGCACGGATGCACGCCAAGACCGTAGGATCCTACGCAGTGCCGTAGGGGACCGCACCGCCACTTCTCAGCAAATTAGGGACACTGTTGCTCCTGGAGTATCGGCGAGGACCATTCGCAACCGTCTCCATGAAGCTGGGCTACGATCCCGCACACCGTTAGGCCGTCTTCCGCTCACGCCCCAACATCGTGCAGCCCGCCTCCAGTGGTGTCGCGACAGGCGTGAATGGAGGGACGAATGGAGACGTGTCGTCTTCAGCGATGAGAGTCGCTTCAGCCTTGGTGCCAATGATGGTCGTATGCGTGTTTGGCGCCGTGCAGGTGAGCGCCACAATCAGGACTGCATACGACCGAGGCACACAGGGCCAACACCCGGCATCATGGTGTGGGGAGCGATCTCCTACACTAACCGTACACCACTGGTGATCGTCGAGGGGACACTGAATAGTGCACGGTACATCCAAACCGTCATCGAACCCATCGTTCTACCAATCCTAGACCGGCAAGGGAACTTGCTGTTCCAACAGGACAATGCACGTCCGCATGTATCCCGTGCCACCCAACGTGCTCTAGAAGGTGTAAGTCAACTACCCTGGCCAGCAAGATCTCCGGATCTGTCCTCCATTGAGCATGTTTGGGACTGGATGAAGCGTCGTCTCACGCGGTCTGCACGTCCAGCACGAACGCTGGTCCAACTGAGGCGCCAGGTGGAAATGGCATGGCAAGCCGTTCCACAGGACTACATCCAGCATCTCTACGATCGTCTCCATGGGAGAATAGCAGCCTGCATTGCTGCGAAAGGTGGATATACACTGTACTAGTGCCGACATTGTGCATGCTCTGTTGCCTGTGTCTATGTGCCTGTGGTTCTGTCAGTGTGATCATGTGAAGTATCTGACCCCAGGAATGTGTCAATAAAGTTTCCCCTTCCTGGGACAATGAATTCACGGTGTTCTTATTTCAATTTCCAGGAGTGTAGTTACTCACCAAATCTTCAACTTCTCGTGTAAAAAAATTAAAACCAGTGTTGTGCGATTTGTGCGAGTTCCCCTCTATGCAGTTATTTTCATTTGATTCTGAGGGTACAATTCGATAAAAAAATGTTTCTTTTGCATCAGATAGTCTGATACCATGGTTCGTAATGAAATGGCTATCTTTCCGCTATTGCCCATTGTCTTGTGACAGTTCGAAATTAATAAAAACATAGCAGAGATTTTGAAAAGTTTGCAGAAAAAAAGTAATCGCTGGCCAGTTTGCCTTTGGTCCCTTTTAGGTCATAGATTGGTGCACACCAAATGTAGCTAACATATCAAAATTGTTTTCAACACTGGAAGGAGAGCCATAGCTCTTTCCAGTCCCGAGTACATACGTCATATATTTGTAGCTTGTGTGCGTTGAGTCTGGCAGCTACGCACCACACCCGGTGCTACTGCCGCCTGCTGTACCCTGTTGCTTGAAGTATCCCTGCTGTGGGAGCACCGGTGTCGCACGGATAAGCATCGAGTCAGGCGACCATTATTGCATCCTGTTGTATGGCATCTGGCATGGCCTGAGTGTGAACAGCGCCTCACCCTGTGTTGGTTTCATCTAAGGTTGAAAGCTAGATGCAATCTTGTGCCACACCACCCGCCCGATCACCTGCCAAATAAGTCTGTTCGTCGCTATGCCTGACGATTATGTTCACGCGTTCGCTGTTGAAGTGTATCACTGAGTTCGCTTAGTATGAGCGCAACGGTCTCATTATTCGTCTACGAATTTCTCCCTGTTAACCTCACACTTATTGTGGCATGGAAGTAACACGTTGCTCAGGAGAGTGAAGCTGGTAAATAGAGAAAATCACAACAGTAATAGGCGATCGGGGTGGCCGAGCGGTTCTAGGCGCTACAATCTGGAACCGCGCGACCGCTACGGTCGCAGTTTCGAATCCTGCCTCGGGCATGGATGTGTGTGATGTCCTTAGGTTAGTTTGGTTTAAGTAGTTCTAAGTTCTAGGGGACTGATGACCTCAGAAGATGAGTCCCATAGTGCACAAAGTCATGTGAACCATTTTTGAACAACAGTAATATTAAAGGGCACACACACTTCCCAGCCGAGCTGTTCATGTGATAATGGTGCTTGCAAGTGTGTATGTAGCTCGCGAATGGCTCATGAATCGTTCGGTGCAAGCCATCTGTCGTCAGATTTACCGCTGAGAGAAAAGGGGAGCGCAGTACTGATGGCACTATTGCATACTCGCAAGTGCTTATGCACTCGTCAGCAACAGAGTACAGCTGAATTTCGCCGCATCAGCTTTTCCCCCAAGCAGCCCACGAGTCGCTCATGAGCTCGTTGCACGCAAGCGCACACCTACCGTAAACAACTAGCTTGCATTCACTTCGTTGTTCTGTTCTAGATTGATGACTTTGCCGACCAGAGCGCAAACGTTAACTGTAGATGAGGCTAGCGTTGATCGTCGATTTATGTCTTAGACAATATTTTGGAGATTTTGCGAGTAAATAAGAGTGACATAGTGGTGTAAGCAACGGTTTTTAACAGCGGAGCAGCGGTGGCTGGTAGGCTGGTAGCCATTAGCAAGCGCCAGTTAGCAGCGCAGGTGGCAGGGCTGTGTGATGTGGCTGTGAGTCACGTGCGCCCGACCGCATCACGCAAGACGGACGCAGCGCTGCGGTCGGCTCAGAATTCGGGCCGTGCCGTTTCCGCGGCGCAGTTACTCGCGCACCATCGACTCGCCTCAGCCGCTGGCATGGCAGTCCGTTTCTGGATGAAACGGTACACTTCCCTACTACTGCAGCATTACGTCATTCTAAAACTCGGCCAAATGGTCACGTACTTCCTCGCTTCCACATCGATTCCCCAAGCGATCGTCTTCATGCCGCAAGTAGATTTTATATTTTTTCTGCCCCAATTCGGAAGCAATAGATGCATTTCAGTTTTCTGTTGCGGAAGCTAAATATACTGCAAGGAAATCGTTTAAAAATGGAGTAAAATCACTTGTCATATATGTTAGGAAAAAGATAATGAATTTCTTTTTCTATTGTAGGTATTGTGTACCACAGCCCAGTCTCTATTTGTAAGTAGCATACCTGTGAATTTATGTATTCGGTTAAAGTAATAAAACCACTTTCAGTCCTGCATTTAGATTTTATGAAAGAAAAATGAATATTGGTTGTGAATGCACTGCTCTGTGACAAAATAAGACAAAGTAATAAATTTAACAAGTTGGTGTTATTCACCAAAAGTTTAGAACGTCTTCAAAGTGAACACTATATACGTTAGAAAATAATTGGAATATGTGTAGTACTGAGAACAAACATTGAAAAATACCTATAAGTTATGAAAACAGAGCCACTTGGCTGTGACAGTGTAGGTCGTTGCCGAATGTAGACGTGCTGCTACGTCTAAAACGATATATCGTTGTATTCTTGTAATGAAGTAAGTAATCATTTATTCAATATAGTTGCGTGTATTAGATCATTACAGCATATTCTAAACACGTTCTAGTCCTAAACTGCCGGAAATAAGAACAGAAAATACCCTATTTGTCAAAGACTTGCTGACACTACGATAGTCAGCTTCCCACAAGCAGATGCTGCCACATACTGGGAACATGCAGAAACGAAAACAAATGATGCACAGAAAGCTAATGGCGCGAGTATATGCTACAACGAGGCACAGCATTCCCTGAGTTAGAAAAAATGAAATTTGGTAGTAGCTTGTAAGCTACATATGGACTGATGAGGTTGTAGCAAGTCAGACAGGCGTTGTGGAAGTTCAGTTCTGGCAAGAGACGACGTTTACCCTTTCTAGAGGTATGTTTATGACCTGAATATTTTCAGTAGATGATGTAGCTTGGACTGAGACACATAGTTCAGAGAGTTTTTTTATGGGTAATAGGTCAATCAATCTGCGAGTTACATAATCGTGGATTTGGAGAACACACGTATTACTGGCGTTTTTAAAATCTATATCTAAGCCTCGTCTTTACGATGCAGTGAAGAAACTCGGAGACCTCAGAGGTCGACTCTCTGCCTGATAGAGGTGGGCGAGCAACATAAAGTAAATTAATGAAAAAAACCCGATTTACACATCAACTAAGTACCTACGCACATTTCACTCACTCATTTATGTATCCTACAGTAAGTTTTTTTTTCCTTTATTGAATTTCGATTCCCCCCGAAGGGGGCGGGCTGGCAGCAGCTTATTACACTGCAGTGCAGCCTACAGTCTTTTTAAAACTGCATTAAAGGTGTAACATCAAGAAGTATACGTATGACTGAAAGGAGGATTAATTGTTAGAGTTATAGAACTGTTCACAATCTCTGACGAAAGATTCGGCTTTCCAGGTACTGCAATCAAAGCTTCTAATCTTCCTGGTCTGCATATGTTTCATTGGAATTTAACCACACGTGATTCGTGTGGAAGTTCACGAATAACACTTTGTATTTTGTCAAACTACATTTTGCTGACAATCTGAAGAATCGTGAAGAACTAATTCCTGACCAATAGCCTTCAAACATATTCATTATTAGATCACAGACTGCGGAAATAATGTCATTTCAAATTAGGACCTTGTTGTTAGTGTGTTCTTCAATCCAGAGACTGGTTTGATGCAACTCTCCATGCTACTCTATCCTGTGCAAGCTTCTTCATCTCCCAGTACGTACTGCAACCTACATCCTCCTGAATGTGCTTAGTGTATTCATCTCTTGGCCTACTTCTTCGATTTATACCTTCCACGCTGCCCTCCAATACTAAATTAGTTATCCCTTGATGCCTCAGAACATGTCCTACCAACCAATCCCTTCTTCTAGTCAAGTTGTGCCACAAATTTCTCTTCTGCCCAATTCTATTCAGTACCTTCTCATTAGTTATGTGACCTACCCATTGTAATGGTACTTGAATTACGTAACCATTATGGTACCTCATCTGAACCTCTTGATACCAGTAATATTCTACTGTGTTTCTGTAAAGTAGTTTACATATTTTTGAGACAACATTCAGATTTGATTTCATTTACTATACATCGATATGTTTATATTGCAATGATATTATTCTTATGTGTATTCTTTCTTTTGTCACTATGATCTTTGAGGTACTTGTAACTCTGATTTTTGGGCGCGTAAGCGATTATTAGTTGGTTGTTAAGTTGTTAGAGAGTCGGACGTCTTTGACGTAATGTTGGAAAGACGCGTATTGTAGTCCACTTATAAAATGTGAACTTTAACAGTGACTGTGAGGAAGATGTTTTCAAGTATGTTTTGTATTGTGAAGTGATGTTAGTGTGTCACGTGTTATTGCAATAAAAGCAATTAAAAGGAAGTGTAACTTAATTTCGGAGTGCTGATTATTTTTTTACATCACCATTGTCCAGCAAAAGTGTGATCTTCAAGAATGGTTTGAGAAGCGCATCTACAAAACTTTTGAATATAGCAGAATAAAACCTAGGCCTCTTTGCATCCGAGCTTGGAATCATAACCACCTACATTTTCAACGATTGAGCCATGATTTTACGACGAGATCAGCGTGGGAAACACAAAAAGATGAGTGCTTAGGTTTTTTTCATTATTACATGAAATTATTATTAACTGTGCTCTAATGACACCTGCCACATAATATGACTGTTATTGCCCGATAATGCAGTATTTAACAGCGTGAGCAACACCACAATCGTTATTAAAATTTTGACCTTTGTTGTGGTAGGGTTGTTAGACCATCTAATCTTCAGCATTCTTTTGTAGGACCACATTTCGAAAGCTTCTATTTTCTTCTTGTCTGAACTATTTATCGTCCACGTTTCACTTCCATACATGGTTACACTCCATACAAATACTTTCACAAACGACTTCCTGATACTTAAGTGTATACTCGATGTTAACAAATTTCTCTTCTTCAGAGACGCTTTCCTTGCCATTGCCAGTCTACATTTTATATCCTCTCTACATCGACCATCATCAGTTATTTTGCTCCCCAAATAGCAAAACTCATTTACTACTTTAAGTATCTCATTTCCTAATCTAACTCCATCAGCATCACCCGATTTAATTCGACTACATTCCATTATCTTCGTTTTGCTTTTCTTGTTGTTAATCTTATATCCTCCTTTCAAGGCAATGTCCATTCCGTTCAACTGCTGTTCCACGTCTTTTGCTGACTCTGACAGAATTACAACGTCATCAGCGAACCTCAAGTTTTTATTTCTTCTCGGTGGATTTTATTTCCTACTCCGAATTTTTCTTTTCTTTCCTTTTTCTGCTTGCTCAATATACACCAATTGAATAACATCGGGGATAGGCGACGACCCTGTCTCACTCCCTTCCCAACCACTGCCTCCTTTCATGCCCTTCGACTCTTACGACTGCATCAGGTTTCTGTACAAACTGTAAATAGCCTTTCGCTCCCTGTATTTTACCCCTGCCACCTTCTGAATTTGAAAGAGAATATTCCAGTCAACATTGTCAGAAGCTTTCTCTAAGTCTACAAATGCTAGAAACGTAGGTTCGAATTTCCTTAATCTATCTTCTAAGATAAGTTACAGGATCAGTATTGTTTCACGTGTTCCAACATTTCAACGGAATCAAAACTGATCTTCCCCGAGGCTGGCTTCTACCAGTTTTTCTATTCGTCTGCAAAGAATTCGTGTTAGTATTTTGCAGCCGTGGCTTATTAAACTGATAGTTCGGTAATTTTCACATCTGTCAACACCTGCTTTCTTTGGGATTGGAATTATTGTATTCCACTTATAGTGGATACAAGGACAATACGAGAAAGACAAAGTTATCATAATAAAAATTAGCCGTACGAGTCTTATCAGATGTTACATGAAGTGTATCAACGAGCTAATTACGAATTTGCAAAGAACCTGGCTGCATGGAACTCTTGAATTTGTCGAAACAAAAGCTCGTAGTTTCATCATTCTACCACTCTGGCATATGACGGTCAGTCATGAGTAGCGTGAAAGATAGCGTACGGAGAAACAAATTTTCCTGCTGCTATAATCATGCCGGACTGCGTGGCCGAGAGGTTCGAGGCGCTTCAGTCTGGAACCACGCGACCGCTACGGTCGCATGTTCGAATTCTGCCTCGGGCATGGAAGTGTGTGATGTCCTAAGGTTAGTTAGGTTTAAGGAGTTCTAAGTTCTAGGGGACTGATGACCTAAGATGTTAAGTCCCATAGTGCTCAGAGCCATTTGAACCATTTTTGAAACCGAATCAAAGTATCCACTTTTTCTTCAGCCTCTAGACTGTAGGTCAGGAGAAAAGGCGTGAACCCTGTAGTGTCTTGCTTTCTGTGTTCTTTGCAAAAGTCTCAACAGGCAGTGCTGTCTCCCAATCTCTGTTTGAATTCAACATTCACTGATAGCATATCTGTAAACGACTTACTAAAATGTACTGTAAGGTCAATCGTTGTGCGTGGTAGGTTGTTGTCATCCTGTGGATAATGTAGCGTTAAGAAATTACTCCTGACAGCAGTCTTGAATGAAACACTTTCCATCATTTCAGATGATTTACTTGGTGATACTTGTTTAAAAGTTACGTCCTCTACAAGAAACCTTACAATATCTACAGCTTCAGTAGTCGCCACAGCCCAGGTGTCAGCGTAACAGATAAGATTATCAGACCATACAATTGCTGTACCCTAAAAAGGTTCTGCCGCGGCCAGGCAGTGGAGGCCAGCTAGGAGAACGTGTCAGTAAAGTAATCCACTGGGCTTTGTTGTTGACCTTAAGTTCAAACGTGTCCAGCAGGACTGAGGCGCATAGAACAGCAAACGGCACAACACAGTGTGACCATAAGGGAAGTGACATTCCGTAACTCAGATCACCTGCGTGTTACTATGAAACTCAGCTGTGGAAAATTTATACCGGCCAAACAACGCGTGCTCGGCTCGCAGCAAGCTTGGAAAAGCTGAAAAGACAAGTATATGGTAAACCTATTCGTTATAGGTCTCTATTTCAAAAACTATACCTCGTTGTTGTGAATCTCTGGAAAATAACTATATATAATGAATGTTGATAACTCGGCAGGAAGAGGAAAATTTCTTAATTTTAGGTATCGAAATAAATACTGCTTTCACGTATTATTTTCTAAATTCCAGACACACATTTGTTTGGAAATACTGTGGAAGAAATGCAGGAATTCGAGAATATGGTACTCTCCGAGTGTGAGAGGGAAATGTATGTATGTATTAAACCGGGGACCTAGAAACGACGGACAGGCGTCGTACAGCCGTAGCCCTCTGTAGTTCACAACCTGACAACAAGCAACAGCGGTCCACCGAACCCACCCCGCACCTCCCCATCGTCGCCCCACACCGAACCCAGGGTCACTGTGCGGTTCGGCCCTCAGTGGGAACCACCCCCCCCCCCCCCCCCCTCCAGGAACATCTCATACCAGACGAGTGTACCCAAAATGTTTGAGTCGTAGATTAATTATGGTGTACGTGTACGTGGAAACAGTGTTTGCGCAACAATCGCCGACACAATGTAACTGAGGCGGAATAAGGGGAACCAGCCCGCATTCGCCGATGTAGATGGAAAACCGACTGAAAAACCATCCACAGGCTGGCCGGCACACCGGACCTCGGCACTAATCCGCCGGGCGGATTCGTTCACGCCTTCCCACTCGGAAAGCAGCGCGTTAGACAGCGCGGCTAGCCCCGCAGACTGTGAGAGGGAAATAGAAATCCAGGAGGATAAAAAAAAATATTCTGAAGCAGAATGTAAAATCAGTAATATCACGGCGTCGATATAATGTCCACGTGTACGTGTGAGATAGAAAAAAATGAAAAACACGTCAACTATAAAATCTGTAGTTCCTATAAAGTGGAAAAACGGGGGTATATAAAAAAGGAGAGATAGCGTGAGTTACTCAGAAATACAAACGCTTGTCTGGTCTGCAATAAAACAAACTTGTATAGGGAAATTTCTTTAGTTTCAGCAAAAAATCTCGTTGCAGATCTGTAGGAGAACGGGTGTTATAACCAACTGTAGAAACTACAGTAAATTAATGTCTACGTATATACGTTCTAAGCCTATTTGCTTAAAATTTTAGGTGAATACAATATTTGGAAAGAAACAGTGAAGAAAAGTAATACTAAGTTTCGGACATATTCTTTTGAGATAAATTTTAACTTAACATTTATAAACACTGGACCAGTAAATTACCACAAAATTACCAAGAATTGTTGACTGCAGAAATAACCACCACACATTCTGCCACAGAAATACTGAGTATATTGAGACATCAAGAAATTATGTAATAGCGGTGTCCGCAAAACGTTTGATCGAAAAGATAGCTATATTAAAGGTTCCACGTCATAGCACAACCGGTACGCGCAATTTTAATTGGATTTCACGGGTAACGTTCGTTATGTAATCGTTGTCGAGAACTGATTAATTATTCCACACAAGCAAGCTGGCGAGGCTACCTTAACAGTAGTTGTAGTTAATGTATTAGCTAGAAGGAACTACTAGCTCAGTGTTCTACCTGGAATTCATGCCTTGTTCGTTATTTCTAACATGTTTTCGATCTATAGACAATATCTTCTCTATACTGAAAGGAAAAATTAAGTTTACCTTAGGAAACACTGGCGTGAAATAATTTTCACTTTTACGTCGCTAACGTGATCTTTGTGGGAAGTAAATAATATTCTCCATATCAACTGATAGTCAGGACAGTACCAAAATAGCGAAACAAAAGAAGAGATAATATCTGGAAGATTTAAAGCGGTATCTTATCCGCCAACAGATGAACTCAGCTCTGGTATGGAATAAAATTCGAAAAAAGCATTAGAAACAGGAAGAGTCAACAATACAGTAAAAACAGTTCGAAGTTTAAATGTAGCCCTAACCACTCTCAATATGAAAGAATTTTTTTGCAAGTTTGGAAGACTTTATTGTGCGAATTATATTAACAAAATTCTGCGTGCCATGGATATCACTGACAAAAGCGCATTAAAACATATACGTAAGACAGTCAATAAACTGTCATGTTCACTGCCGTTTTACGCCCATGCCCTTCTTACACAGTACTTACTCAACAACTGTATTTCAACTGAATAAATCAGTATGTGTCTACCGTGAACACTATAGAGTCACGGATGGATGATCTAGAGGGGAGGGGGGGGGGGGGGGGAACCAAACAATGAGGTCATCGATCCCATCGGATTAGGGAAGGATGGGGAAGGAAGTCGGCCGTAATCAGGATGGCTGGACGTGGGTTTCAACCACAGTCCCCCCGAATACGATTCTAGTGTGCCAAATCACTCGGTTGTAGTTTGACGCCTACAGCCTCTTCACCTCCGGGAAGAACTCGTCTGAGTATAATTATCTGTGCAGCACGACTGAGCAGCTTATGTACTTAACCGAAGAATCGGAAACACTCCCACCAAGAATGAATTCTAATGAACCCTCCCCCTGTGGAAATAACAGTAAATTTGAATCATACCACGTACATCAGGTTCTCCAGGCATCACTGCCACTAATGTATCTGTCATTTAAATTCCAGATGATTCTTAAATAAGCTGTTTGTGTCGTCTGTATAATGTTCAGTTAACTTATTTCCATTTTTCGTGCTATAACCATAATCTGTAACTGATCCAGGTGACCCATTTTTCTACCTTTATTTAGCATATGCCACATTCTAAGATCATCACTTCTTAACAATGTATGGTCGCTTTCATAAGTATGCTTGGCTACATACAATTTTTCAAATCTACTGTTTTGAAGTGTGTCCTTGATTTATTCTATAAATATTTGATTTAACTTCCAGTTTAACCTACAGTTACAATAAATTTTTTAGACAACTGCTCCGTCAAATTTATGTCCCTGTGTATCTTTGAATCGCATAAAAATGTACTTTAGTATCTGAAATGTTGAGTCCGCATTTAAAGTTTGCAGTTAAATACAAACAATGTCCATTTCTTTAGTGGAAAAGAAGAACGTCATAATTTATTTTCTACGAAGAAGAAAATTTCAACTCCTTTTATGGTAAAGCTATCACTTCAAAAACAAGAAGGATTTAACATGTTTAAATTGATCTTCATTTTCTCTGTTAACACCTTTATAAATGACGTGAACATTAAAAATGAAATTAAACGCACTAAATGTACTAGTCAGGAAAATTATAAGGGATAAATAATTAGGAAGTGTGAGAACAGGCTAGAAGTGGCAGTTCAAATGTCACAGAAAAAGGACTGAAACCAGGTAAAGTGTCAGGATACTCATATAATATACTCGGATTCGGTGGCAGTACAGTCCTAGTATTCTGACTTGTCACATTTCACTTCTATCACATCTGACAAAGTTTGTTAATGTGAAAAATGCCGAGCTGCACCGTTATCCGAAATCCATGTGAAACTGTAGGAACCCCTTGCAAGATAAATCAGTTCAAATGTCACAGATAGGCAACGACATTCCATTTCGAATACGACAATGCCTAGTACTGCAGTGTGATGTTTGACAGATTTGCCTTTATCCTAATAAAAGTAAAACAGTTTGAGCATTCTTATTAAATATGTGCTCAATAAGTCAGAAAATAATGCACGCTTTATGCTGATTATGAAAGTCCCTTCACTTGGAAAATTGAACAACTGATTTATTTTTACTGTCAGATATACTGTTCCTCAAAACTCATCATCCAACTTTTACGAAAGATGTTTACAGATAAAAATAGGTTTCCTGTTAGTGTCACAACACTGTCATCAGATTTCCCGGACAAATGAGGATAACTAACATAAACGGTATATGAATACCGGACGGCCGGCACACGTTGAACACATGTGAATAGCGTGTGTGGGCTTTATGGTCAGTCGGCAACCGTTGTGAAAAATCCCACAACGTGGAGTTCTGTTTACGGAGGACTGCTATCTAGCAGAAGACAGCAGTGACTGAGTTCTCTGTTTGCTCTCTGCCGACGTCAAAACGCATTAAGGCCATTCGGAAAGTCAAGAAAAGAGTTTGCGTTTTTATGGACTTCTGAAGTGGAAAGTACTCCTGGACCTTGAATGAAGCTCTACTGTTCACGGAACAGCTCTGCTTACACTGGAGCTCTCTCACTTAAAAAAAAAAAAAGACGATCAAGTGCAGCTTATGCCAGAACCTCTCACTCCACTTCCGTACGAACTGTTTCACTTTCAGCTGGCATATCGTCATTTACTACACCGTGCTGCAGACAAACAAGGAGTTTGGTTTCCAGCTACAAATAAGCGTAGCTGTCACGAATTCACAAATCTGATTGTAAAACAGTAGCTTACCTATCTACATTTCGTCTAATTTTATAAATTTTGAGAAAGATCTTACTGCTTTTTGTTACTTTGGACCCCAGCAGACAAATAGCTCGTCAGAGATGTTGTGACATTTGTGTTGAAGAGAAAACGTATTGAACTCGGTGTGTTATTTTTGAAGTATCTCAGCATTAGCCTGAAATAAACAAATGAAACTAAAGAAAATATAAATAACGGTCAGCAGACAGGAGTTACAACATAGTTCTTCCGCAGTGCTAATTCACTGTTTAACCCACACATTTTGTCACCCGATTTCTCCGAAATGTTTTTCATGCGTGAATGATAGCCAGAAGATTTTCCTTAAACGGTGTTTTTCTGGCGAAGAAAGTAATGTTTGTCTTCAAATACATATGTATGTTCTACATATCTACTGCCTTAGTACAATATCTGATGGTTCACGTAATGACACAATTCCTTAAATCAGGTCCAGCTAATTTTATTTGTTATAAGAATTATTCTTATATCTCCTCTTTTACTTGCAAGCATTATAAACAAATTTCCAGAAGTCCCTCAAAGTTTAAAAACTAGTAATCCTCCATGTTCCAGTACAGGCCATTCACTCTACGACCTTATAGTGTTCATATTAAACCAATCAAAACTGCTCAGATAATAGTGTCATTCACTTAGATACGAAGATAATAATGGTTAAATTTATAAGTGCGGAGAGTGGGCTATATTCCAAGCCACAGATTCGCAATAACACAGTTGCACATTTTTAGTGAAATTGCCCTGAATTGCTAAAATACTCCTTAACTAAAACGTTGAGCTACTAGAGACGACTTTTCCTTCGAGCAATAAACATGCTCTCTCATTGCTCTCCACAAATATTTAAGAGTACCTGCTGGCTACAAATTTCTCTCGTGCAAATGATGGAAACTGTAAGGCCAACCTGGAGCAACAAGTAGTTGGCATTATCTATTACAGTCAGATATGGGACTAACTTCTGCGCCGCGCAACAGGTAGCAAATTTACGGGCTACATAAAGGTCTGCCTAATCTACCCGCACCAGCCACCACTCAACTCTTCGGTTGCAATATTACCCGCCTCTTCTGCAGTTTTGCCCATTTCTGATTTACAGGGGTAGAAGGCCGCTGAAATGTCGGAAAGTTACAAAATCATCTTCGTTGTTTGCGTATTGCATTCTTCAATGAAGCCATTCTATAGTGTCCGTCTCGTTATACATCCGATTCATGAACAGAAAGTGGATTTAATGTATCATGACTGATTTTTTAAAAATATTTTCGGCTCCTTAGAAGTACTTGTATTGCTAAAAAAGTGTAGTTACCTGTCATTACTGTCATCACTTGTTTCAAAAGAACGATAGATCAAAATAACTCATTCCTATGCCGCTGAAATATCGCTATCGTATATATATGAAGATGGTATCTGTTCTTTCGGATATCGTGTTTCTGATTATGATATCCCAGGATTTCGATTATTGGGGCTTGTCGTTGTGTCCTTGAAATAGCTCGGCAGTTATCAACGAACATTTTACTGCTTCCTTCTCTTGTTTATTGGCAAAACACGGATGAGCCAATTAATGATGACCGCTGCCACTACGAGATCGAATGTCACTTGGTGGCGTTACGAGTACATGACACAGTAAGAAAAGTGTATAATTAAGGCAGAAACGACTGGGGAATCATTAAAGCGACGTATGGTCCAAAATGAGAAAAGTTAATTGACGTAGGGCAGAATTTCATGGACCTGCACCTGGGAACGGGCAGCTGGGTAATGGAGAAGCTGGAAAGCTGTTAGCGTGCTACTGCAGTGCGCATCTATGAAAAGTGGATGGAGGACGGTGAAACCACGAGTAGGCGACAGTGTGCTGGACATCGACAACTCCATCAAAGAACATGGAGGTCAGGGGCTTACCCGCTTTATAAAGCATGATGGGCGGTGATCTATGGCTGATCTGTCGACAGCTAACAGTGCTGGTGTAGAAGCAAGTGATTCAAAGCGCAATAGTCAGGGGATACTGTTGAACATGGGATCCAATAGTTCAAATGGTTCTGAGCACTACGGGACATAACTTGTGAGGTCATCAGCCCCCTAGAACTTAGAACTACTTGAACCTAACTAACCTGAGGACATCACACACATCCATGCCCGAGGCACGATTCGAACCTGCGACCGTAGCGGTCGCGCGGTTCCAGACCTTAGCGCCTAGAACCGCTCGACCACCGCGGCCGGCGTTGAACATGGGTATCAGTGTCAGACGACACTTATGTGTTCCCAGGTTGACCCAACATCATCATTTACATACATTTCCTTTTCTTCACGTCTATGGTCACTAATATGTATGTCATCAGAATACCGGTATCGGTCTATAATCATCACCTTCGTATCTTTTTTATAAAAACATGTCCTAATATACTGGAGCCCTAGCGGCATCGTCAAAAGCTTAACTTAAAATCAGCGACAGCATCGTCAGATGTATATAAATAGTGGTACACAAAACAGCAAACCGAAACCGGCAGTCTCATAACATAAAAATTTGTGACCATTGACGTAAAGTAAAGGAAATTTATTCTATTTTCGGGTCATTGTTCAATTCGTGACCACGTTGCAGATTGTGAAATCGCCAGTTACGACTGGATTGGGCAGGAGATCACAGAGATTGGGCCGTGGATCAATGGAAACGTGCCGTATGCTAGGATGAATCACGTTTCTTGTTACACAAGGCCTGTAGTCATGTCTTGATACGCCGTCACCCAGAAAAACGGTCACTCAAAACATGCACCGCTGTGAGGAAGCATGGCGGTGGGGACAGTTTTATGCTATGAGCAAAGTTCATGTGATCTTCCATAGCGCCTGTGGTAGTAATAGAAAACATGATGACAGCTGGGGACAACATGAATATTATTGTCGATCACCTGTATCCCTGAATGCCTAATATATTCCCCGACGGCGGTGGTATCCCCCAGTGGGATAACTGACAGTGTCACAAGGTCAGAAACGTGCTACATTCGTTTGAGGTGCACGATGATGGACGCGCTTTAATGTCCTGGCCACCAGATCCGATTGATGTGAACCGGAATGATCTCGCCTGGGTCGTTATGGGGCGTTAGCTAAGCACCCAAAAAACAGTGACACGTAATTTGCAGGACAGTGCGACCCGTGCGACGAAATCTGGTGCCACATACAGCCGGAAAGCTACCAAAGACCTGTCGAATCTGTGACGCGCAGAATCTCTGCTGTACTGCATTACTAACGTCGACCAGCATGCTATTAATCAGATAGTCGTAATGTTTTGGCTCATCAATATATGTTACATTTAACTCACTATTCCTCATAGATAGTTAGGCAAAATTAGGCTCATCTCAAGAGAAGGCGACAGGGCTGAGGACCTTTCGGAAAAGCGGCAGTTCGTGAAGGAATGAGAATTGCTTATACAGGGTGTTACAAAAAGGTACGGTCAAACTTTCAGGAAACATTACTCACACACAAATAAAGAAAAGATGTTATGTGGGCATGTGTCCGGAAACGCTTAATTTCCATGTTAGAGCTCATTTTAGTTTCGTCAGTATGTACAGTACTTCCTCGATTCACCGCCAGTTGGTCCAATTGAAGGAAGGTAATGTTGACTTCGGTGCTTGTGTTGACATGTGACTCATTGCTCTACAGTACTAGCATCAAGCACATCAGTACGTAGCATCAACAGGTTAGTGTTCATCACGAACGTGGTTTTGCAGTCAGTGCAATGTTTACAAATGCGGAGTTGCCAGATGCCCATTTGATGTATGGAATAGCACGGGGCAATAGCCGTGGCGCGGTACGTTTCTATTGAGACAGATTTCAGAACGAAGGTGTCCGACAGGAAGACGTTCGAAGCAATTTATCGGTGTCTTAGGGAGCACGGAACATTCCAGCCTATGACTAGTGACTGGGGAAGACCTAGAACGACGAGGACGCCTGCAATGGACGAGGCAATTCTTCGTGCAGTTAACGATAACCCTAATGTCAGCGTCAGAGATGTTGCTCCTGTACAAGGTAACGTTGACGACGTCATTGTATGGAGAGTGCTACGGGAGAACCAGTTGTTTCCGTACCATGTACAGCGTGTGAAGGCACTATCAGCAGCTGATTGTCCTCCACGGGTACACTTCTGCGAATGGTTCATCCAACGATGTGTCAATCCTCATTTCAGTGCAAATGTTCTCTTTACGGATGAGGCTTCACTCCAACGTGATCAAACTGTAAATTTTCACAATCAACATGTGTGGGCTGACGAGAATCCGTACGCAATTGTGCAATCACGTCATCAACACAGATTTTCTGTGAACGTTTGGGCAGGCATTGTTGGTGATGTCTTGATTGGGCCCCATGTTCTTCCACCTACGCTCAATGGATCACGTTATCATGATTTCATACGGGATACTCTACCTGTGCTGCTAGAACATGTGCCTTTACAAATACGACACAACATGTGGTTCATGCACGATGGAGCTCCTGCACATTTCAGTCGAAGTGTTCGTACGCTTCTCAACAACAGATTCGGTGACCGATGGATTGGTAGAGGCGGACCAATTCCACGGCCTCCACGCTCTCCTGACCTCAACCCTCTTGTCCTTCATTTATGGGTGCATTTGAAAGCTCTTGTCTACGCAACCCTGGTACCAAATGTAGAGACTCTTCGTGCTCGTATTGTGGACGGCTGTGATACAATACCCCATTCTCCAGGGCTGCATCAGCGCATCAGGGATTCCATGCGACAGAGGATGGATGCATGTATCCTCGCTAACGGAGGACATTTTGAACATTTCCTGTAACAAAGTGTTTGAAGTCACGCTGGTACGTTCTGTTGCTGTGTGTTTCCATTCCATGATTAATGTGATTTGAAGAGAAGTAATAAAATGAGCTCTAACATGGAAAGTAAGCGTATCCGGACACATGTCCACATAACATATACTCTTTCTTTGTGAGTGAGGAATGTTTCCTGAAAGTTTGGTCGTACCTTTTTGTAACACCCTGTATTCAGCTAACCTGGGATCACAATAAAATTAATGTTTTTGATGAAATCGAAGCTATCATCTGGATGTGTCCTGCGAAAGATGATTCGCTATCTCATACCTGCTATCAGAGAGAAGCTAATAATTGCCATTTACTCTAGAACTGGCTACTGCAAAACAAATAGAGACACTAGCAAGTAATATTTAGTTACCTTGTGTATGGAGGTGATTAGTCGTGGGATGGACTCAAGAAGAACCCGAACGCTTTGAGAAGTCATTTCGAACCGCGGCCTCTCGACCTCTGATCCCGACTCACGGAGTTTTATCGCAGCTGAGACAAAGAAGTGCTCATCTCGCTCCAGTAGGATTATTGTTAGCAGACGAATGATGCTGCGTTCAAGGGAAGTGGTCGAGAGGGTGGAAGAGGGGAGATCGCCTGCTGGAAGCGCTTTTAAATGTATCATTCGATACATCGCCCCCCTGCCACCAACGATAATACTACCGCCGATTCCCTTAATGGACCTTGTTGGCAAGCGTGATGGGCCGACTTTTCTTTTTATTTTCGACGTAGCTTGTCTTATACGAGTATCAACGTGTATTCCCATTGGTCAGATAAGATGTCGTGTTTTCATGCTAGAGAGCCCAGTGGTGAGTTTTCTGGAGACATTATAATTTCTGTGCCCTTCTGTGCACTTCCGTGAGTTTAAGTACACCTGTGGCCGTTGTGCTCTATACCTCCGTAGACAGACTGTGTGACGTGACTGGTGATCAATTTTTACTGTGTAACGTTTGGGAGGCGAGTGGCTTGCAACACAATGGCCCATCTTTCCATTGTTACAACGGCGATATCCAGTAACGAAACCTGACTTACACTGAACAGTCAAAACATTGTGATCACTGCCTACCGTGACGTTGGATGCCGCCTAGTGACGTTAAGGGCACGCGAAGTGGTAACAACAGTGTGTAAGCGGAGCAGACACGGACTAAGGATCACACTAGTTAAGATATGGGCTGCAAATGGGGAAATTCATTGAAATAATCGACTCTGACAAAGGGCAGATCATTATTACTTAGAGACTGTGAAAGAGTATCTCGAAAATGACGTGGCTGGCCGAATGTTCATGTCCTACTGTCATGAACATCTACGTAAGAGGTCGATGGTCAGTGAAATTATCACTAGGCGCTAAATGGTTGGACGTCCACGACCCTTTACGGAACGTGGTGTTCGGAGGACTGTCTGCTCTATAAAGTAGAGTGGATGGTGATCTGTGGGACCTCTCCCTAAAGAGCAGAATGCTGGTGCACGCACAAGTGTTTCGGAGCACACTGTCCATCATAAAATGTTGAACCATCCGTATTCAACCGTCGATCAGTGGAAACGTGTCGGCACTTTTTCGGGTGACACATATTTTTGCTGCGCTAGACCGATGGTCGTCTCCACAATCACCGTCATGGAGGTGAACGGCGGATCTAAACGTGCAGTGTGCCACGAACGCTGGCTGGTGGGGCAGTATTATGCTATATGAGACATTCTCCTACACTTGCATGGTGCCTGTGGTAGTAATCTATGACAAGCTAACAGCTGCGAACCACCTGATGTCTTCCCGGCAGAGGTGGCATCTTCCATCAGTATAACTGTGTTGGTCTCGGAGCCAGGACCGTGCTACAGTGGTTTCAGGAGCATTATAGTGAACTCACGTTGATGTCTCGGCAACCAGATTCGCCTGATGCAAATTGTATGTAACCCATCTTGATAGTTAGCGGGCGCTATCACAGTGTACGCAAATCAGCGTCACTTATTTACGTTAGTTACGTGATCTGTGGGTAGACATCTAATGCCACATATCTTCACAAACCTACCAAAAACTGATGGATCACTGATTCGCAGAATCAGTTATGTAATTCGTTCCAAATTCGGTCAAACAAGCTATTAAGCATGTGGTCATTATGTTTATGTCTCATCAAAGTAGAGACGTTGTTCCCCATGGCAAATGATGCTTATGGCTGCGCTTTTCATCTGTCAAGATACGGTACATCACTGACAAGGCAGCATGTGAAGAGCCCAGTATGTGCATTAGCACGGTGGTGGAGTATTCCACGTGCTGGACGTACACGTAGTGATTTGCACGACATCGTACTTCTTGCCCCACCTTCGTTTAACTGTTACGGCGACAGCGGCAGTTCGGACCAGATCGACCACGTTTCCATTGTTGGGTTATAGCACATTGTCTTGCCTGAAGGTTCCGAAGTCGTCCAACAGGCCAAGTATCTGCACTGGCTAGAGATACTGCCGCAGAGTCTGAATCATAAATCTACTCCGGATTGTAGACGTTGCTTTGGATGCTTAGCGATCCTCCAGTTACAGTCCCATCACGTAGTGTCACGTGCTTCGGCGAATGTGGACCTAGGAAAAGCGAGAGTTGTCCCGCTAACGAAAGAATCGTGCTTAAACGTGATTTTTGTCATACAGCTGTTGTAACGGCTGTGTTCTACAGGGCTGGCCGGGTGGACAGGTACCTACAAACTAAGGACATAACGCATGAGGAATGAACAGCCCACTTCCCACACACATACGCCACTGATCTGCCTGGTGTTCTTTAGGGTGCAGTATTGCACTCTAAACGCTGCCACCACAGCTAACTGCGAACATCTCTAGGGTACTTGGCCACCAACGGGTGGCATTGCCAGATCAAAAATTGATGTATTTCCAGACAAGAGCAGCATACTGTCGTTTGGTGTTCTGTATAGCTTCAGCGGAGAGAGAGCAGGCGCCACGATCCTTAAGCAGGTTCCCATTATACACAATATCCGCACAACACTATCACGGATTTCAGTATTGTTCTGATCATTTTTGATACACCCAGAAATCTAGTTCCCCAATTGAAGACTGGACATCAATGATGGGCTAAACACTAAAAATACTTGATTCTGAGTTATTCAGTATTACTGGTCTCATCTTTTGTTAAAAAATCCGAACCAATCTTTTATTTATTATTTATGATGAGATTCATATTACTACAGCATTTGTGTTATTTCCTCCTTCTTGTGAATCAAAACTATTATTTGACACGGAAATATGTAAAATGTTCTGAGTGCCGTGCTTTTATTGACAGAAACGAGGTCAATGACAATGAAAATAAGTCAAGCTTTCCAAAATTTCTAATGATAACAAGGCACTAGCACATTGCCACTCGATTAAATATTTGAAAGCCCTGTTTTAACTTTTAAAGTACAGAAAACAATTTTAATGAATTAATTCTTCGAAGAATACTGTTATCTTACTTCACTCAGGGCAGCATCCGTAGTAGATTTCTTAGCTTCTCATCAGACAAGTCGCTGTACATGGTTGTTAAGGTACAGCCAGGTCCTTGATTATATCAGTGGTTGTGTCCATCCTCTGGCAAAGAATAACGAAGTCTAGTTTACCATCTACAATCATTTGCATCACTGTGCTGACGGTGACGCCTTCTTTTTACAGTCGTATTGACCATCAGTCTATCAGAAAGGAGTTTTGCTGGCGATCCCCTTTGAAGGCTCACTTAAACACAATAGTTTACACTTGCAGCTTAACTGAAAAAGAGCAAGACATACGCTCTTTCAGAACACCTACTAAGAAGCCAATTGGTTACTAAAATCTGTCAGAACCTAGGAAGTAATACTGAATGCAGGAGATAAATATTTTGTACATACCTCTTCTTTCGGCTAAGTTCCTCCTGCCACGGACACGGTTTTACGGTTTTCATAAGTTTTACCTGCTCTTCTACGACGTTTCCTTTCATGCCAATTTTTTATTAGTTTTGATCTTGTTTAATTCCATTGCTCTTACAGTCGAAAAGATAACTGAAAACAATGAGTTGAATGTCTAATGAACAGATTTTATTGAAAAGAATACGGCTAGAATTCACATTGCTTTTGTTGTAGACAACACTTACAATGAATTGTAAAAGCTTGGTGGCCCTCAGCTCTCTTTAGGCTCGCCAGAGGGTCAGCACGTACCTCTCCTGCCCCTTGCCGAGCCTTATACAGTGTCAGTAGTTGAGATATTTAGCCTGTGTTCCAGGTTGTTGGCAATGGCATTTAGCTTTTTTTGTTTTTGCTCTTACTCGTATTTATAAATTTTGGCACTTAACCCGTTTCTAGTGTCCAGTCTCCACACATTTTTATTTCCTTGCCTTCGTAGTCGAGACTCTAATTCATAGCTGTGCGATGGCGCTCGATTCGGAGGTAACAGGTGCAAATTCCACAACTAGAAGAAATCTTTATCCCTCACATTTGGCCAAATTCTGGTCACCAGACCATATACCAATTTTTCAGATATAAATCCAACAACTGAAACACAATTTGATACAACGACATGCCGCCACCACAGCGACCTTCTCCAGGACGGCTGTGTTGGATTTCCTCATACTCCCCAACTGCTCAGATACTGAGTATGGTACTGGCTAATATTATTTCATGTATCTCAAAAAATCTGTTACCTTACGGACATAAGTTTCTTTCTATTCCTTATTCGACGCTCTCTTGATGGAATGGAAACTCATCTGAATCGATCGGAAACAAATGTAACAATGGATTAAATTAAGCTAGTGCGTCAGGTGGTAGCATAAAAGCACTGGCTACCTATGAGACTAATATTGAAGAAACTGGGGAGTTAATATCGTTCACAGTTATTTGTTTAACTGCAGTACCTGTTCAATATTTGTATCACATGAGCTTACTGCCAACCAGGAGCCGACACATGTGACCGAGATACATCTCTTCTGAAAATCATCAGCACAAGGGAATGGGCATGCTATTATCTGTTGGATCTAGAGAGTGACCGACCTTAAATAGTATGGCATACACAGGCTTTCCCACGTCCGAGACTTCCACGTTCAAGATAATGTTGATCACCTGTGTGTAGAACGATGTGATAAATTGGGAATTTTATCTGAAGATCGAAATGTCAGTGCCGAAATCTACGAGGTTGTTTTGAAATAATTGCTGCTAAGCATTTGGGGTATTCGTCTAAACATTTTCAAGAAAAGCGACAGGAACCGATCTCGAGTATCCATCATACTGACCAGGTATTTTTCAAAAAAGGGAAACGAAACCCCGCGATGAAGCCCTGAAGACCACACGGTTATCGTCCGAGCGCCGTGTTTTCCTCATCTAATGGTTTCACCATCGGATGTGGTATGGTAAGGCATGGGAGCAGATTAAGTTGTGTTTCCCCATTTGACGGGACTCCTGAAAAGCTCTTCGTTTGCATACATGTGAAATTAGTGCCTCTATTGGTTCCAAAATAAATCAGCACTGACGTTTTCCAACCACATTCTCAACGTTGCAAATGTGTTGAATACGCAGTGCAAATTACCGTAAAGTCAAATAATGCATTTTGTGTGGTCTGTCTCACTCATATAATGCTGCAGTTCATCTAACTTCACTGACACTGTATTGTAGTGACGTAGTGAGATTATTTTTTACGATCAGTGGAAGCAGTTTAGGAGTTCTGCAGTCCGGTATTTATTATTTGTTTTGATTATATCTACCAGAGTTATGAAAATTATCTTACGTACATCAAAATGTGAAGGAATTCACTGGGGACCTTAATCGGGAGTGTTGATATTGTCGATGATTGTCGTATAGGGTGTCCCAGTCCTGTACAGAGCAATTCTTCGAGGGTTCTACACTTGATACAGTATTTTGAAAATATGCACCACTGCGCGCAAATGTATATTTTATGCTGTATTACACCGCTCAATAGCAATGCGCTTGTGGTCCACGTTCTTAAACTGCTTCTGTATCCTAACAAACAACTAGCGGTCACATCGATATAGGGATGCTACCTTTATTTAAAAAAAAACCGCTGTGGAGATCACCAGTTTAAACCGCTCATGAGTGGTCTGCAAATACGGATCATTAATTGTTACAGAAACTTGTGGAGATGCATTCAATTCATGGTGCCGCCAGATGGAATGTCAGGAAAGCATGAATGAGAACAATTTCTAAACAGGTGTCATCCAGATTAGAAGACATATTTTATCACTGTGAGTAGAAACTTAAGAGGAACCGATCCATTCACGCCAGAGAGGGCTGTACTGTTTGTCTACAAGGACTTTTTGCACAGGGGAGTTTGAAGATTTGGTATTGGATTGTGTTGGAGAAGGTATACATATAAACGCCGGACAGCATGCACACTTGGGTGGTGCATTAGTACTCTTCCCACTGTATCGTTCATTTACACCCCTATCATTAAAAATAGGGTAGAAGCAGTGGAGAGTAATGATTTCAGACCCAGATTTGGGTTCGGTCAACAGATTATACTGCAGTACATGAATTTATACTAGCGATCGTAGCTATAGAAATGTTGCTGCAAGGCGTAACTTGTGTATGTCAACAACAGAAAATACTTATTTACGATTATTAATTTCTATTCTCATATTATTGAAACTGGGATTGTCTCCCAGATGTAAAAGTTTGATCCTATAGGTTTTGGGTATCCTATATATTACGAGGACAGCGATCGATGACGTTTATGGTGGTAATGGTGGAGACTTGCTGCTTTTGGGATGCTTGACGACTGTATCTCCAACAGCGATGGTAACTACAAGACATCCACATTGATGGGTACCAGAGAAGGTATGTCACGCAGTGGGGATCTATGAGAGCTATTCCAAATTAAAAAATGACATCTGGTTGATATTAAATGAATGTGTGGCGTCTGTTCTTTCAGAAATTACGTTCGACCTCCGTCGAGAATTTAAAATTGGAGGACATGGACGGGAACTACCGATAGGAGCTGCTAGGTGAGAATGTGAGTTGGCCGGGGAGCGTGCGAGATAGTCGGCGTATTCTCGATAAAAAATGTGGCTGTGTGGCGCAGGATTTAGCGCAACTGCCTAGTAAGCAGAAGATCCTGGGTTTGAGTCCTCGTCCAGCATACATTTTTCACTCGAAAAAAAAAAAAAAACAAAAAAAAAAAAACGATGCAGCTGATATCACTAGTTCCTTCCCTTTCCTACTCTTTCTTCCCACCCACCATCCAACCCCCCTACCCTTTTCGATTTAGATAACTGGTAGGAATGACTGTGAACAGAAAAGAAGAAGAGTCGATGAGGCTTAGGTGTCAGCGAAACATGAATATAGGTATAGTTAACGCCAGGACTTTGGAATTTCCGACTAAACGACGGAATGTTGAAATATGGGATCATATTTTGCCGGAAATGTAGTGCTCGACGGAAACAGCCTTTCATGGTGCTGCGAAAGGCAAGGTTTCGTTACAGTTTCATTATACTGTATAAGAATGTACCTCGTTTTCAGTGGCTATTACCCCAGCACTTTATAGTTGTTTGCATTAAAGGTGTTAGAGAAGGAACCATAAGGATCTCTGTTGTGGACTTTATTGAGCAATCGGGGCGGCGCTCGGCTGTGACCGCAGTCTGCATAAACCATCATCCCGTGTTGGCTGCCGCTGCCGGTACGTCAATATGTAAATAATGCTCCCAGGGACAACAGCATAACGTAATACGCTCCTAAGGAGAAAACCTGTACGTAGCCCTGAGTTAATAACTATATAACCCATTTAACGCGATATTCACACCGTCAAGACAATCTGTGAGCGTTTGAGCTAGTCACCAGCCAATGTCTTCACACTTGCAGTGATATCTGTATCGTATTATTGTATTCCTACACACATCAAAAAAAGTTTGCATCATCCCGGTTCCCAGAACTCCTGAAGATAGACGTTGACGGTGGACATTGTATCAAGGACACAATCCCTCAGACTGTTCAGTGTTGTCACTAAACCCACCCTAAGATTTAAACAACCATGCATGAACAGAGCCTATTCGTGTTGTATTGCGAAACCGTCTAATGGTGTTTACATGTCAATGGCACATTAAATGGATACGCCATATGAGGCGAATATTTACTAACTGCACGATATACAAGAGAGAATTGTCAGCGCAGGTGCTTCGATAAGTGCCGATGTGATAAGGAATACCACTCAATCCATGACAAGAAGATTGCAGCACTGGACTGACACCAGTGGTCATCACTTCGAACACCTTCTGTAAATGGACGTTCATGTGAACTTTGTAATCTTCGTTGACCTTCAAAGACTTTACTGTTACACATCATTGCGTTCGTCTCGACAGCTGCTACCAGAAAATAGGTACCGAACTATAACATCCCATTTAAAAAAGCAAAGTTGATCTTCATATCTCTGGCGCGACCCCACCTAGCAACTAAAAAACCAGCGTCATATTATGGCCCCCTGTGTCCCATACAACATCTACATCTACAGCTACATGATTACTCTGCAATTCACATTTAAGTGCTTGGCAGAGGGTTCATCGAACCACAGTCATACTATTCCACTCCCGAACAGCGCGCGGGAAAAACGAACACCTAAACCTTTCTGTTCGAGCTCTGATTTCTCTTATTTTATTTTGATGATCATTCATACTTATGTAGGGTGGGCTCAACAAAATATTATCGCATTCGGAAGAGAAAGTTGGTGACTGAAATTTCGTAAATATATCTCGCCGCGACGAAAAACGTCTTTGCTTTAATGACTTCCATCCCAACTCGCGTATCATATCTGCCACACTTTCTCCCCTATTACGTGATAATACAAAACGAGCTGCCCTTTTTTGCACCCTTTCGATGTCCTCCGTCAATCCCACCTGGTAAGGATCCCACACCGCGCAGCAATATTCTAACAAACTTTTCAGTTACTACCATACTTTCGGAGTTATTTCAGATGGCAATGGTTAGTGACTCATCCTGTATATGGTTCAATTTTTGTCGAGTTATTCTACTTGGGAGTGACACGTCCCGCCGAAATTGCTGTTGTACCAGTATAATTGGTACTGTTAGTACCGTCCCTTTACTTTCGCTCTTGCTACAGTGTGTTTTTTAAAAAGAATGACACATTGGTCATGTTTATAATGTGTGCAGTTACCGAGAGCCTTTACTGAAGGAATGGACCCAACTGTGTTACCCTATTTTCTGATTCAGATGCATATTTCTAGTGAATATACGTACAAGTAGGAAATGGGTCAGGTCAGTACATCATAAAGTAAAGCTGGTGTATATCAATGTGCTGAAGGCACCATTTAATTAGGCATACCTGGTTGGTTTGAAATGAGCGTAAAGGGCCCAATAGGAAAAAAACTCCTAACAACAAAACTTACGTGAAAAATAGCTGAAAAAGTTGGTCGCAACATTACCCTAATTGGAACAGACCTGAAAAACAACATATTAGCCATCTTAACCATAATACATACTTCACCATTCTGCCTGACTGAGACAAACACAGCATCCACCCATCTTCTTACCAAGCCATAACACGAGTGCAGTAACTTGCAGATAACCAGACAACAAATCTCTTTCATCTATGCAGATGGATGCAGAGGACGCCGCACCAACCCTGTAGGCAAATACAGACTCAACATTCTCCAGTACAGGTCTATATCTGTCCTGAACTTCCTCTTTGCCAGACATTCGCATCAGGTATTAAGTTGGGAGGAAAACTCAAGTAACACGCACATCCTTTAACTACCAGAGCTCTACCCATGAAACCATATAAGCAGTTCATTCGTACATTACACAAGCAGTAGGCTTGCACTGTAGCCAGCGCGAATTTGCACAGAGCGTGCCAGCTGATGATGCTGAGGACGAGAAAGCGAGTGTTGTTTCAACATCCTCACAGCCGTATTCCCATATTTTTTCTATAAGTGACAAACAATGAATAAACAGGCTAGAAAAGAAATTAGACAGTCGAGATAAGAAATTAGAGTGTCGGGGTAATATATTGATAAACTATTTGATGACCAAGATTAGAAATTAGACAGTCAGGATAATAAATGTACATAAAAATTGATGAACATGAGACGGTCCTCAGGAAAAGATTTAGCGAACAAAATATGAAATTAGATGGGGTGAACACATACGGTGAATATCCAAAAACTTGCACCGTCAAATATTGCGGATATGGAAAGTGCTATTTACGTGCGGTTTTCAAAAAAATGGCTCTGAGCACTATGGGACTCAACTGCTGAGGTCATTAGTCCCCTAGAACTTAGAACTAGTTAAACCTAACTAACCAAAGGACATCACAAACATCCATGCCCGAGGCGGGATTCGAACCTGCGACCGTAGAGGTCTTGCGGTGCCAGATTGCAGCGCCTTTAACCGCACGGCCACTTCGGCCGGCGTGCGGTTTTCACAAAATGGATTGGTAGTCAGGGGGCTCGTATTTTCAGCCAATCAACAGATTGTAGTAATACATAGGAAGCGTATTTTTTGTAGAAGCGTGCACTTTTTTAAATGGAATAATGCCTACTGACGTTAACAAACTGTAAGTAGGGTAAATTAGAATGTCAGTGGTGTTTCAAATGTTTCTTATTCCAGTCTTTGATCACAATATAAGGTCCTTTGACGATGAAGGGTTTCTGTAAGTAATGACCATCTTCATATCTGTTCTACACCATGTCAGAATGCGATAAAGCCGTAATGACATCGTCAGAACATATAAATACTCTCAGCAAAGCATCGTTACATAGAACTAAAATAAGGTGTAAATATGGTGGCATATTTTACACCATATTTTAGTTCTACATGACGATGCTTTGCTGGGTGTATTTATATGTTTTGATGATGCCATTACGGCTTTATCGTATTAGGACATGGCGTAGAACAAAAAAATTGTAAATTTGTGGTAAGATCTTATAGGACCAAACTGCTTAGGTCATCGGTCCCTAAGCTTACACACTACCTAATCAAACTTAAAATAACTTACGCTATGGACAACATACACACAAGACGCCTCACACCACGCGGTTACCCCGCGTGGCTGGTGTAGAATAGATCTGAAGATGGTCATTACTGACTGAACCTGGCCATCGTCGAAGGACTTTATATTGTGATCAAAGACTGGAATAAAAATCATTTGACAGTACCTGGATATCTGTCTTCGCGACTGTGTCGCAGCTTCTAAAATCAGTGGTGTTTGTCGCAGGATTCTAGTGCGAGTTGTTTACGAGATATTCTATTTTAAAAGTTTCCACGCGGATACTTGTTTCTGTCATTCAACCTGAGTATTGACCAGACACGATGTTATGTTTACTTACTGTGTTCGTTGACTGCACTGCGACTTGCTAGTCAGTTGCTGTGTGACAGTCCACGCAGTAGGTCGTGAGTGAACGATGGGACTTACCAACGCAGAAAAGCCGACATGTTCACGGCGTATGGAGAATTTACGAAGAATGTTGTCCGTTCTTGTACAGTGTATTCGGCAAGATATACCAGTAGAAGTCAACCATGTCAGCAGTTATTTATCAACCTCTTCAACCAGGTACGTAAAAGTGGTAGTGTAACGCCTAGACAACGTTGTAGAAAGAAATAAGTGACGAAACGACAAGGGGAAATTAATGTACATGCTGCTGTTGGAGTTGATCATCACGTCAGGTTCCACGCAATCGCATGAGGAAGTGGTTGAGTCAGGCAAGTGCTCTACACTCTCTCCATCGACATAGGTTAAATCCCTATCACACCTCTCTTTATCGAGAGATGCATGGAAACGATAATGAGAATCGTGTTAACTTCAGTACATTGGCATTATGACAGGATACCCTAGATATATCATGTATCTCGTTTAGTGAATAAGCCACATATGCCAATCATGGCCAGGTAAACCGCGAAACATGCACTATCGATCTCTTGACAATACCCGTTGGCTACGTTAGGTGGAACACCAACCTCCATGGAATGAAAAGTGTGGTTTAGTATAGTTAGCCATCAACTCAGAGGGCCCTATTTACTAGACGGAACACTTCAAGCGCTCAACTATCGCAGCTTCCTAACAGACCACCCTCAAAAAATGGTTCAAATGGCTCTGAGCACTATGCGACTTAACTTCTGAGGTCATCAGTCGCCTAGAACTTAGAAGTAATTAAACATAACTAACCTAAGGACATCACACACATCCATGCCCGAGGCAGGATTCGAACCTGCGACCGGAGCGGTCGCTCGGCTCCAGACTGTAGCGCCTAGACCACCCTCCACGCATGCTCGAAGACGTTCCTCTGCAGACTGGGAGGAACCTGTGCTACCCAACATGATGGCTGTCTAGGGCATAGTGCATGAGGTACTACAGCATGTTTTCACGAATTGTTTCGAAATCGTTAGGTTGGATGCAACGGACGTGTAACTTCGCCAGCCTGTTCCCCGGATTTTAAGCCTGTAGGAATTTTTTCTGTGCGGAAAGCTGAAAGACGTTGTCTACAAGAAAAACCAACAACACACGATGATATTGAACGACGTATTACTGCAGCCTGCTCGGACATCTTCGCTGAAATGGTAGCACGTTTACAGCAGTCGTTCCTTACCAGAGTGGAAACATTTATTGCTGCTGCCGGTCGACATTAAGAATACAACCTCTGATAGTAATTGTCTCATTATTGGTCAGAATCCACATAACTATTTATGCACTTGTGTGGTTCTTTAGTGGGTACTAAGTCAGGTATTGTACTAGTATCGATGTGTGAACTGTTCAAAACACGGTATCTCGTAAACGAATTGCACACGAATCCTGCACCTAACACCACTGCCATTCTAATTTGTCTTTCTTTTAGTCTGGTAACGTCAACAGGCATTGCTCCGTTTGCAAAGGATATATTTGCACAAAAAATACACTTTCTAAATATTATTACAATCTGTTGATTGGCTAACAATATGAGACCCAGACTACCAATTCACTCTGTGAAAAGTGCACAACAGTAGCACTTTCCATTGTCGCAATATTTGAGGTGCAAATTTTAGGTCATTCAGTCTGTATATTAGGGTGCGTGCTGCGACTGCTGAAAATCTTGCAACCACTGACACTATCCAGAATGACGTGAAAGAAATTATGGAAAGCGTAAATGATACGAGTGAGTGAATTGAAATTCGTTTCGGCGCAATTGAAAACGATTTGTCGGTTCGTGGCCGTGTCGTACCATGCAACAATTTGGTCAAAGTCGTAGCGGTAGAGGTTTGTTCACGAGAACATGATGTACTCGGACAAGTATGTCAGCAGACGCAAACCAGTCAAACTTTCAAAGTAGTAGGCAGGCTTGAGCAACTTGCCAAGACAGTTGAGGAAATACTGCTGTGTAATGAAACGGAATCCGATAGGATGCAGCCAGTAACAGCAGATGATAGTTAAGGAGTACAGTTTTCACTACGATTTAAGCAAGTATACAGATATATAAATAAGAGAAACGAGGAAACCTTAGCAAAACTGCAGCAGACGAACCAAACTGATAGCGATAGTAGTATGCTTAATTTTATGTTGTAGGTGATGAAGGAAATGTGAAAAAAAGTAGGCGAATGGAATCGGAAGAGGTAAGAGTACTGGATGAACTGTTGTGTGACTTACGGAGATCACATAGAGGGACAGCTCCAGCGAGACGTAGTACTTATACAGACATGGATGAAGAGGAAATCAGGCAATATTTCGTCGGTCCTCAATTAGTTGCACTTTCGAAATGCAACTAACAAACAACATCCTAAGAGGTGCCTTTGTTAGTCTCACATTACCCCTCCTATGTTACTTCTGGTGTGAGAGATTATCCAGTGCTGAATAAGTATGTTCTGCATGGAACAAGGCCAGCCATGCCAGAAAAATGTACGCTGGCTGACAAAACAGTAACCACACAGAGGATCTGGTCGGAAGCCAATCTAACTTCGTACGCGCGCACACAATCGGAAAGGATGTATATGATTGGTATTGCTATTCTCTGTGGCAGGTATAACAGCTACAGGGGTGCGTTAGTTCTGTATGTGTATAGTGCTGTTACCAGACCTGCTAGGGTATATAACGGGAGCAAATGGCGTCAGAAATCGAGTGATCAACGCCAAGAACACGGAGATGACGCGTACTCGTCTCAGACAGCGTTACCATCACCAGACAGGGTTCGAAGGGCGTCTCATTGCGGTCCATAGTTTTTTCATGTTAGTTCAGTACGAATCTGATCATAGCCATAGGAAAATAGGCTTTAAATTATTTGGCGTCCAGGTATCGACATCAGCAATGATTATTTACACGAATCGCTTAACCTAACGTCTGATCTTATAAATTTACTTTATATATCAAATAAATTTACTTAATATATCAAATAAAAGAACTTAAATATCAGATAAAAAACTTAAGTATATCTACATGAGCTTCACCTGTCGATTTCTCGTGAGTCTTTTTCCAGATGTCAGCACAACTAACTCAACTTCAACTGTTAGCTAAATCTTCCGTCGGTCCTTGGTAGAACAACATTGTGTAAGTAGGCCGTTTAGGTTGTCTTATTGGTAACGCCACGTAGCGCTCTGTATTAAAATCACTGGCTGTGCTGTGTGCAGCCTGTGGCTAGTTGGCATTGTTGTCTGCCATTGTAGTGTTGGGCAGTTGGATGTTAACAGCGCGTAGCACTGTGCAGTTGGAGGTGAGCCGCCAGCAGTGGTGGATGTGGGGAGAGAGATGGCGGAGTTTTGAAATTTGTAAGACTGGATGTCATGAACTGCTATATACATTATGACTTTTGAACACTATTGAGGTAAATACATTGTTTGTTCTCTATCAAAATCTTTCATTTGCTAACTATGCCTTTTAGTAGTTAGTGCCTTCAGTAGTTTGAATCTTTTATTTAGCAGGCAGTAGTGGCGCTCGCTGTATTGCAGTAGTTCGAGAAACGAAGATATTTGGTGAGATAAGTGATTTGTGAAAGGTATAGGTTAATGTTAGTCTCGGCCATTCTTTTGTAGGAATTTTTGAAAGTCAGATTGCGTTGCGCTAAAAAATATTGTGTGTCAGTTTAAGCACAGTCATGTATAAATTGTTCTAAGAGGACGTTTTAATTGTAATAAGAGATTTAATTTTAATTTGTGGTAAGGTCTTATGGGACCAAACTGCAGAGGGCATCGGTCCCTAAGCTTATGCACTACTTACTCAAACTAACTTAAGATAAAGACAACACACACACACCCATGCCCGAGGTAGGACCCGAACCTCCGATGGAGGAAGCCACGCGGACCGAGGATAGATGCCTCAGACCGCGCGGCTACCCCGCGCGCCTACTAATAAATGAAAAGCGCTAATTTGCTTTTGTTTTATAATATTATTTCTATTTGGCGACAATAGTTAGTCAGTGTCTGAGGATGGCCTTGTAAATGCAAAACCGGTTGACACAAATAAAAGTAATACTTAAGGAGTAAAGCAAACTAGCGTTTTTCATTTAGTATCATCTTTAACGTTCAAAACCACCAATGACTCTCCATGTTCGTTATTGCAAACACTATCGTCGTGACACTGCTGTAACCCAACCACCAGTAAAGACTCGTGAGAACAAGAAATCCAAGAACATGAGGCTCGTTGGGTAGGGGCATGCTTAACCAAAGAGTAGAAGTGTGAAAGACACTGTACTTTTATATTATGTCAGTCATTTTGAACTGCGCGGGTGCTCAAGTTGCATCACTAACTAAGGCGCCTTGTTACGGTCCGCGCGGCTCCCCTCGTTGGAGGTTCGAGTCCTTCCTCGGGCATGGGTGTGTGTGTGTTGTTCTTAGCATAAGTTAGTTTAAGTTCGCTTAAATAGTGTGTAAGCTTAGGGACCGATGGCCTCAGCAGTTTGGTCCCATAAGACTTTACCACAAATTTCTAAATTTTTCCATCACTAGCTGGTAATGCTCGTTACTGAGATCATTTTCTTGTAGCAGGTGCTCTGCGATAGCTGATCACAGCTCCATTGTTTGACATCCACTGTTCGCATCTTTTTATTGTTCATTCTGTTAACTGACCAGACAGAAATATTTAAACTGTCCAACTCCTGCTATTCAGACAGTTCTGGTGAAAATGAATTTCCGGTTTCTCTTAGTGCAGGTAATGAATTCTGTCTTCTCAAACTATATTTGCATGCCCGTCCTCGATGCTGTTTCCTGTGAGATGATAACTTGTGTGGTAGTGCATTACTGTACTATTTCCGCTTTTGACTGGCTTATACCGCTGTATTTCCCTTCATAAAATAACGTCTTCTTCATCGTGTAATAACATCAAGGGAATAAAAATATTTATTTTTGTCAATATTCATACAAATATTCACCATTTTACAGTTTATATTCTGTTGCCACAAAATGGCGAAAAATACATTTCTAGCTAATTTCATTTTGGCCAATCTGTAGAAAGTAAAATTGGGTTAAACTTATAGACTAATGAAGTTTAGATTTAATACGCTACATAAATTTAATTTGATTGTGTTAGACAGTGTTGGAGAAAAACATTAACTGTTGTAAAAAAATGCTAGTTTTTCTGATATTCAATCTATCTTCTAAACTAAAAATGATGCAATTCGTAATAATTAAATAGTGATTTTTATGTATGACATATTTTTTAGGCATGAACTGTACTGAAAATTGGTAGATAGACTTGCACCCGAGTCTGAAACGCGAAGCACGTTAAATTTAGCATCTTCCAATATGGCCCATTCAATAACTGATTTTACTCTTTAGGCGCTCGTCTACAGAGAAATGACATCCTTTAATTTTCTGTAAATTACTGACTGTTGAGTTAAAAGTTCAATCAGGAGTTGCTTTTTACTTCGATGCCTAACTTTAATTTCATCCTCACAGCATCACAAAGAGTACCAGACCACAATGACCAGAATCGACATTATGGGTCACCGGGAGAAGGATGCTGAAGGCATAGGTCAGAAGAATACCATTATTTGACGATTTATAAAGAAAATCCTTTAACTGCAATGAAAGTTTCAAACCTCTTTCGATTTTTACGGTAGCAAGCTGCGTTATCCCGAAATGTACATCCCTATGGCTAAAACAGTCTGTTTTCTTCCGTTTACAGGACCACTTGTACATAAATTAATGATAAAGAGTAAAACAAAGTGCAGAGCTTTTGTAATTTGGACACTTCTAATTAAAATTTGTGAAATATCGCACAACTGTCTGGTCAAACGGGACGGTCAAATGCACGGTGTGATGCACGTGAAGAATGTTAACTAGCCGTCAATCGTTCGATACAGTGTGAAGTCATCTTTCAGGTGTGCGGATGGTGGCAACGGCCGATTAAGCGCTTTTTGCTTCTGGCTGCTAGCCAGGTGTTGCGTCGTTGTTTCATGCCTGCCTGGTGGCACAACTAATTAACCTCCCATAGCCAGCCGATAATCGCTCCATGTTCCGCGCTAGTAGGACACTCGTGCCGTGTTTCAGGTTTCCACTTACCGTGCGCCTGAGAGGCAGTTAATTAAGACCTCTCCACGTCCTGTCAGCGACTCAAAGCGACATTACATTACGCTGTCGAGGAAAAAAGCGTGATACTGTAGACATTTCTAGAGAATACTCACACTATTATACGGAGAAAAGTGACGTTCGTGTTTGGGAAGTACTTTAATCAGTAATTAGACATCGATGGAATATAGTCAATCTTAAATTAATCAGATTACCTTAGAAAGACTGAAAAGAGCTTGCGGGCTTTCAAATAAAATGATGTGATGAGTGGTAGCCCTCAACCACGTAGCCTCAGACTCAGAGTTGAAATATTAAAAGTTTTGGCTGGTTACGTTGTCTAGGGGTTGGGATACGTAGCTGTCGCATTACAAGCCAAATACTTCTGAGTCTACAGAATACAATATGAATATACACATGAAACGAATGGTCGAAGGTTCCTATCACTTGGCAATTGCGAATTTTGAATGTAACGTAGAAATTTATAAATGAAAGACTGAAATAAAATACAATCTGCAGGTGCTATTTTTAACGACTTTAAATGATGAGTATGATAGCAGAAGTACCTTTAGGAATGCCGTTTATTATTGCAAACACTTATTGGTGTCGATGGTCCAGCAATTAAATTAAATATAAATTGAACAACAGGGAAGCATTAGATTTCTACTTCACGTAATTAGTTATGAAGAACAACATAGCTCGCGAGATATTCATTTCTAAACGCATACTACGCCTTCACTGCAGAAGCCACGGAAACCTCACTCGTGCACAAGTCGGCACTACGAAATATTTCTATCTCCCGCGACCACACGCAAACTGCCACACTCTCCAAGTCTTTCCCCGCGACAGACTGTCGCTGCTTCCTGTCCAGCACTCTCCCGTGTCCTGTCCCGTACTCCCCCACTTCCATCCAGTCTCCCCATTAACGAGCGCTATGACTGGCTACAGCGCTCCCGCCATTTCTTCAAGCCAGTGCACCATCACAAACATATTGAATCACATACGAAATACTGGATTTACATTTCAATAACTTGAAATCAAATAATTATTTCTACGGCTGGACCATAAACACGCTCTAAAACACATTATTAAATACATAAACAGATCAAATAAACATATATCAAAGGAATAGAAACAAAAGGTAGGTCAGTAGCCTAATGCCTCTGTGCTTTCTAAAACACAGTAAATATTTAACTAATTTCTTCATGAATAGTATATGTCGGATATAAACAAAGACATAGACGAATAATTACAGGGTGCGTCAAAAAAATGTATACTGACTTTGAACCGTCATAGACAATTTATTTCCCGTTATACAAGGTTAAATATCTGTGAGAATGTAATGTTATGTTTCTTCAACAGGTGGCAGCAGTGGCAAGAAAGTAACTGCAACATGGCGGACGTGCGTTTGCGCTTTGAAGCGCGGAAGCAGATAATTAAGTGGTACTGGAAGTTTGAGAATGTAGCTGCGGTTTGAAGACAGTGCAGAAGTGAGTATGGTACATAACCACCTTCAAGGTTAACAATTACACGTCTATGAGACAAATTCGAAATTCATAGAACAGTGCGTGATGTGCATAAAGGTCGATCAGGGCGACCTCGTACAACTACAAGTGATGATTCCACAACTGCGGTCTTGGAACTGTTTCAGCGTTCGCCTAAAAAATCTTCAAGGCAAGCAGAACGTGAGACTAATGTAAGTGCTAGTAATGTGCTACGAATTCTGAAGAAAGGCAAGTTTCGTGTGTACATTCCAAGGCTGGTGCAACAGCTAAGTGACGACAATCCTGATCGAAGGTTAGAATTTTGTGAATGGGTTCAGGAGATGGTGAGACGTGAACCAGGATTTATGGGTAGCATAATTTGGTCGGATGAAACCCAGTTCAAACTCAATGGAACTGTCAATAGGCACAATTGTGTGTACTGGGCTGAAGATAATCCTCACATTACAGTTGAAAAGGCTGTGAATTTTCCTGGTGTAAATGTGTGGTGTGGTTTGTCTTCAAGGGGACTCATTGGGCCTTTCCGCTTTGAAGGTACTGTTACTGGAGACACGTACCTAATAATGCTTCCTGACTTCATATTCCCTGCCATTCGTGCATTATATGGTAATGATGAGTTTTATTTCCAACAAGATGGCACCCCGCCGCACTATCATAGGGACGTACGAGCATACGTGGATCACAATGTGCCAGGCCAGTGGATAGGACGCAGGGGACCAATCTAGTTCCCTGCAAGCTCTCCAGACCTCACGCCGCTGGATTTCTTCTTATGGGGCACAGTAAAAGATGAGTTGTACAAACGTAAACCACGTAACCTGGACACACTTGGGAATGAGATTCAGGCGGTGTGCGCAGAAATCTCATTGGACACTTTGGTACGATGTAGGGAATCAGTGGTGACTCATAGTCAGAAATGTATTGATGCTGAAGGCCACCAGTATGAACATTAATCACATTTGCAAAGTACATTTATTTTTCCAATTGGACTTTAAGCTTTCCATGTCCAGAAATTTAGCTTTGTAGGACGGGAAATAAATTATCTATGACGCTTCAAAGTGTGTATACATTTTTTTGACGCACCCTGTATATTTATAAGCATGCTGCTACCCTTTTCTCGTGTAACTGTGGAGTACTTATGGTCTGACGCGATCAATAGTAATCGGCCACTTTCACCTCCCATAACTCATGTACTATTCAAGTTACATGCCTGTAATACATACCAATTTAGGTCTACACTAATAGCTTTCTAAAGACATGTCGATCGACAAACTGGGATGAACCGTTTAGATTTAGGAAATTTGTTGCTGCGTGTTACTTGTATAATTTACAGTCACATACTGAACTTTAAACTAATAAAGATATTGAAAATCTGATTACACCATCAGAATCGTTGTGCAAATAATGGTACTGTTCATGTTTCTTTTTAAGGTATCATGATTCCTCTAGCTACTATTAATTTCTACATGAGCTCTGAAATGTCTGCCATTATGGTTTCAAAAAGTCCACCATCTTTGGCACTCCCGGCATACAAATCTCCTTCGTCGACACAAAGGACAGTCCTCGTTACAGCATCAACATAGAATTCCCAGCCCCACAGTCGGCTTGGACTACGTGCTGGGGCTACCCCTCTTGCTCCGACCGATGTCTGGCATCACTAGGCTGCTGACAAGCCGCGGCCTGCGGAGCGGCCCCTGTGCGGTCACACCAACTCACAAGCTGACTATCGAAATCCATGCAACTACCATTTAATTTAATCCTTTTTGCTATATATATTTTATGGTTTAGTGGTGCCATATGGTATTTTTTTCCATGTAAAAATTAAACAAAGAGATCGACAGATTTGTCAGCAACGGAAGTAGTAATAAATGATAAACATGTAGGCTGCTCTTCCCTGGAACTTGTATTCCCCAAATCGGTGAGAAAACTTGTTACCATAACCACGCGCAAAAGACTGACTACGGTTTACACATCTGGGCACTACCATGTGAGTTTCAACTGCTTCCAGTTTCCAACGGCCCTTCGTCGCAGTTCTTCAGTTAAACGTTACCTCGACCCCTTTTCCTGTTAGGCTTGGTTGGTTGGTTGTTTGGGGAAGGAGACCAGACAGCGTGGTCATCGGTCTCATCGAATTAGGGAAGGATGGGGAAGGAAGTCGGCCGTACCCATTCAGAGGAACCATCCCGGCATTTGCCTGGGGTGATTTAGGGAAATTACGGAAAACCTAAATCAGGATGGCCGGACGCGGGATTGAACCGTCGTCCTCCCGAATGCGAGGCCAGTGTCTAACCATGTTAGGCTTGTTAGACACGTGCAACTACAACAGTACAGTACACAGTAGGTCAGCCCGACACCCGCGATGCACTCACAAGACTCGAGTAAAATGTCAATTCACTGCATCATCAATTTTCAAGGGACAACACCCTAACGATACTTGCTTTATTTCTGACAATTCAAGAGTGCCTTCAACGCATAAATAAAAAAGGACACGCGTCGTATAGAACTGCTGAGAAAAACGCAAACTTGTTTCGAAGCTATTGAGTTACAGAAAAATATTTCACTTTAATTCTCCTGGCTAGAATCTATTTCCAGTATCCTCGTCGTCATTTCCGATATTTTTACATTAGGTTAGTGGAATATCATCATTATTCAAGATTCCAGAAAGCTTGGAACAACGCAGTATTGTCTCCTTTGTTTTAAGTGAACCACTTCCTGATCTCCAAAATTACTTCACTGTTTTTAGTTCCTTTCGATAATTTTTTCTAGTATTTTTTTTATAGTATAGTCTATTGATTTTGAATGAACCACATTTTTCTTCCCACGTTCATGATGAATTTGCAGAGTTGAAATGCTGATTAGCGACGCAAAATTCCTGGATGCCGGTAATTTTCTCTTAACGAACTGAAATCGAGTACAGGGAAATTATTAATAAAATTAACGTTCCATAGAAACTGAGGTCATTAGCCTCTGGAGACGGATCTCTACGTAATTTAGGCAGAGATGGAAAAGGGCTCGACAGTGAACTTGATAAAGAAATCATCCCAGGATTTGTGTGAAGTGATTTAGGAAAAGCGCTTAAAAATAAACCACGTCTGTGTAGCAAGTATCGTTAACGTAACTTCGTGCGGTGGCGCCCTATACGGACGCTGCAGGCTCGAATACTGCTGCTGGATAAAAGAAGTTACACTCCACAGGCATTCATTACAGTCATTCAGGCGATGTAGATACCCACGTACAGCTTTATCACAACAGATCAGAGGTATGCAATGGCAAAATATATGTAGGCCGGAACGGCTTTTCGGGATTCCTCGTCTGTCCCTAATACTTAGTTTCGGAGTATATTCCAAAGCATCTGACTTTGACGGAAATCCAAAATCAGGAACTTCAAGCCCAATGTTCCAAAACGTGAGGAAGGAAAACGGATTTATCGACTTGTTTGAAGGGTAATGAGATCATTTGTTTGACGTCTGACAATACTCATACACGAGGCATCGACGAATGCTGTTCTCCGAAAATCTCAACCACTAGTTCTAAGAAAATGGTTGTATCAATAATCAGTAACTCTGGTATAATAGGAACATTGATTCCCTACGTTTATATTGACGTGTATTCTTAACTGAAAGCCGGCCTGGGTGGCCGAGCGGTTCTAGGCGCTACAGCCGCTACGGTCGCAGCTTCGAAACCTGCCCCGGGCATGGGTATATGTGATGTCCTTAGGTTAATTAGGTTTAAGTCGTTCTAAGTTCTAGGGGACTGATGACCTCAGACGTTAAGTCCCATAGTGCTCAGAGCCATTTGAACTATTTTTTTTCTTAACTAGCAAGTAACGAGATACATATCAAGGAGCACTAATACACTACTGGACATTAAAATTGCTCCACCACGAAGATGACGTGACACAGACGCGAAATTTAACCGACAGGAAGAAGATGCTGTGATATGCAAATGATTATTTTTTCAGAGTATTCACACAAGTTTGGCGCCGGTAGCGACACCTACAACGTGCTGACATGAGGAACGTTTCCAACCAGTTTCTCATACACAAACAGCAGCTGACCGGCGTTGCCTGGTGAAACGTTGTTGTGATGCCTCATATTAGGAGGAGAAATGCGTACCACCACGTTTCCGACATTGATAAATGTCGGATTGTAGCCTATCGCGATTGCGGTTTATCGTATCGCGACATTGCTGCTCGCGTTGGTCGAGATCCAATGACTGTTAGCAGAATATGGAATCGGTGGGTTCAGGAGGGTAATGCGGAACGCCGTGCTGGATCCCAACGGCCTCGTATCACTAGCAGTCGAGATGACAGGCATCTTATCCGCATGGCTGCAACGGATCATGCAGCCACGTCTCGATCCATGAGTCAAGAGATGGGGACGTTTGCAAGACAACAACAATCTGCACGGACAGTTCGACGACGTTTGCAGCAGCATGGACTATCAGCTCAGAGACCATGGCTGCGGTTACCCTTGACGCTGCATCACAGACAGGAGTGCCAGCGATGGTGTACTCAACGACGAACCTGGGTGCACCAATGGCAAAACGTCATTTCATCGGATGAATCCAGGTTCTGTTTACAGCATCATGATGGTCGCATCCGTGTTTGGAGACATCGCTGTGGACGTACATTGGAAGCGTGTATTCGTCATCGCCATCCTGGCGTATCACCCGGCGTGATGGTATGGGCTGCCATTGGTTACATGTCCCGGTCACCTCTTGTTCGCATTGACGGCACTTTGAACAGTGGACGTTATATTTCAGATGTGTTACGACCCGTGGCTCCACCCTTCATTCGATCCCTGCGAAACCCATTGCAAGTCCTGTATGGGCATTTCTGGATACAGAAAATGTTCGACTGCTGCCCTGGCCAGCACATTCTACAGATCTCTCACCATTTGAAAACGTCTGGTCAATGGTGGCCGAGCAACTGGTTCGTCACAATACGCGAGTCACTACTCTAGATGAACAGTGGTATCGTGTTGAAGCTGCATGGGCAGCTGTAACTGTACACGCCATCCAAGCTCTGTTTGACTCAATGTCCAGGCGTTTCAAGGCCGTTATTACGGCCAGAGGTGGTTGTTCTGGGCACTAATTTCTCAGGATGTATGCACCCATATCGGGTGAAAATGTAATCACATGTCAGTTCTAGTATAATATATTTGTCCAATGAATACCCGTTTATCATCTGCATTTGATCTTTGTGTAGCAATTTTAATGGCCATTAGTGTACTATACAGAGTCTCCATATTTTTTTCAGTGTAGCTTCCTTACGTCATTTCTTGAAATGATTATTATTTTTCGATAGTATAGTCCATTGCTAGCAGGTTCTATTTCTTTACCTTTTTCTATTAATTTTGCATGTGCCACATATTTCTTCTCTCGTTCATGATAAATTTGCAGAGTGTAAACAATCACTATCAACAAGCCAAGACCGAAGGTTTCCCTAGCTATGTCCAGCTTTGTTAAGTGCGTCGTCTTTTATGACGACGCCATAGCGGGACGTCAGGCCTTAGCCTTCTTTCTTAGATATTTCGTCACCGGTTTCACTGAAATAAACCTCAGAAACTGTAATTCATTCGACAATGGATAAGTTTAGAACACTTGTTCGAACCATTGATGGGCATTACAGATTACTTACGGATGCTTACCAGACAGAACTCAGAGAGAAAGCACAGAATATTCAAGAAAGTATAGCATATTTCGTATTTGGTTCGTTTAGTTATCACGAGATCTTCACGGGCATACTCGTCAAACTTCAGCGTCAGACGCCACAAGACTGGCGTCGTGTGTCAGGAAGAGGATTTCCGTAATCACCCTGTAAAACTACGTCCCAAGAATAGTCAACAAGGTATGACATCCTGCATCATACATCACGCGAAATGGCCACAGCGCAAAGTCAAATAAACTTGAGCTAATACGGGGGACTGCTAACCGTAGTTCTTTCCATGAGTAGTGGAAGAGGAACAGGGCAAATATATGTGTCGCCCTCAGCCACAACTCATAAGGTCGGTTGTGAAGTACAGATGCAAAGAAACAATTATTTTGTACGTTGTCGCTGCAAAGTACTCATTTTTTTAATAGGAAGTGGCTGTCATCCAGTGGATAGAGGATCAGTTCCGAAAATATTAACGTTCAGGCTACGGTCTCATTAAATGAATCGTCCCAAACACCAGTCAAAGGTATTTGGTAAGCTAACTACTGCATTAATAATAGAGTAACCGATTGAGATTTTGTTGTTATTTTTCTAAGCTGAAAATCCTTCCACCACAAAGAACCAAAATAATGGGATAATTAGTATACAACGGATGGAAGTCCGTCTACTCTAAGGAAAACTGGAGAGACGCAGAATTGAAACTTCACTTTACTTAACCCTGCATGTGTGCTCTGTTAGGGCAGATCTGGGAGCTGGTGATATTTCGGATACGAATACAAAGGAACGGAAGGGAACATGTTCGTACCTATAATGAAAATATACATCAGATTTCCGCTTGCAACGCCGAAAAGAGCAGCATCTACTGGAGCGTCAAAGGAGGCCGTTGCACATAATATGGATGCACCTGTATATTTCCATCGACGCGCGGTGAAATTAATCTTGCTGCGGCGCACCTCAACAAGAACGCTCGCTCATCGCGTGCGAAGGATACCGGCTTAAACAACTCGTTAGTCACTCAGCATAACTATAAACATCTCAATAAATCACCGGCCGCTGATGAGAATACGAGACTGCGGACGGAAATACGCCTCCCAACCAACTCTGCGCTTGCCTTCCTCTTCCTCCCCTGCCCTTCCCACACGGCCGCCTACCTGCTCGTCGGCACAAAGCGAAATACAAAGTTCCTCGAGAAAACCTTCCTACTTCATATACCAGTATTCGACCTTCCCACGTCCTGCTACAGAAAACCAACAGCACCTACACTAATATCTCGAAGTTTAATTTCACTATTTCGTTCCGCGTTTTACAAATAAGGCCGTAGGCATACGGAGCCACTCAAAAGAAACAGCCGGCCGGAGTGGCCGAGCGGTTAAAGGCGCTACAGTCTGGAACCGCACGACCGCTACGGTCGCAGGTTCGAATCCTGCCTCGGGCATGGATGTGTGTGATGTCCTTAGGTTAGTTAGGTTTAAGTAGTTCTAAGTTCTAGGGGACTTATGACCACAGCAGTTGAGTCCCATACTGCTCAGAGCCATTTTTTTTTTCAAAAGAAACAAAACTGTTCGGTGATCTAAATCGCTGACTGCTTATATACTGTGTGGCAATGTAAGACACACACGTCGATACTCAAACTGCAGTTGACCGGATGGTTCTGCTTATTGTTACATTCACTCAACTTTCTCTTACACTCGTTATAGAGAAGTAAAATTGAAACTTACAGCAACATTATTATACAGAATGTAAAGAATGATAGGATGTGTCCTTTTACAATTAGAAAAAGGAGGAAAATGTGTCCGTTAAGTGCAGGCGAAGTAGCTGCAACACACACCGGATGATCTGAAAGTCAGTATAAATTTGAAAACTGAATAAATCACGGAATAATGTAGATAGAGAGGTACAAACTGACACACATGCTTGGAATGACATGGGGTTTTATTAGAACCGAAAAATACAAAAGTTCAAAAACTGTCCGACAGATGGCGCTTCGTCTGATCAGAAAAGCAATAATTAGCTTAACAAAGTAAGACAGAGCATAGATGATGTTTTTACAGGAAATGCTCAATATGTCCACCATCATTCCTCAAAAATAACTGTAGTAGAGGAATAATGTTGTGAACAGCACTGTGAAGCATGTCCGGAGCTATGGTGAGGCATTGGCGTCGGATGTTGTCTTTCAGCATCCCTAGAGATGTCGGTCGACCACGATACACTTGCGACCTCAGGTAACCCCAAAGCCGATAATCGCACGGACTGAGGTCTGGGGACCTGGGAGGCCAAGCATGACGAAAGTGGCGGCTGAGCACCCGATCATCACCAAACGACGCGCGCAATAGATCTTTCACGTGGCTAGCAATACTTTTTTTTTTGTTCTAATAAAACCCCAGCCGGCCGCGGTGGTCTAGCGGTTCTAGGCGCGCAGTCCGGAACCGCGCGACTGCTACGGTCGTAGGTTCGAATCCTGCCTCGGGCATGGATGTGTGTGATGTCCTTAGGTTAGTTAGGTTTAAGTAGTTCTGATTTCTAGGGGACTGATGACCACAGATGTTAAGTCCCATAGTGCTCAGAGCCATTTGAACCATTTGAAACCCCATGTCATTTCAAGCATGTGTGTCAATTTTTACCTCTCTATCTACATTATTCCGTGATTTATTAAGTTTTCTAATGTATACTGACTTTTTGATTAGCATAGTTGTTTTTTCGATACAAACAGCGTAAATTAAACATGAGAGAATATGAAGGGCTTGTTTCAATAGTGGTATTAGTCCATATTTGTTCATTCTGAGATACAGTGTCCTAAAGTTAAAAGAGCGATGAAAAATCTGCAGTTGAGATACCAGAAATATTCAAGTATTTCTGGTATCTCAAATGCAAATTTTTCAGCGCTCTTTTAACTTTAGGACTATGTACCTCAGAATGAACAAAAATTGACTTGTACCACTATTGAAATAAACCCTTCATATGTTACTGCAGAGGACCTGGCATGATTTGTTCTTTGATAAGAAAGAGTGGATTTAAATATTTTACACGCAATAAATAAATGTTTCATGTTCTGAACAAAGGCAGCTCGTAAGTTTGTCAGTTTTTCTTTGCATGCGGGCAAACGATATGATCTCAGTTCTAGGAACTAGAAAAGAAAATATAGAGCATTACGATTTAAATAAATAGTACAAGTTTATGAAAAGCATTTCATTTGCACGTGTGCTGTGGATTTATTTAGCTTTCATTTTTGTTTCTAAGAGCAGGAAACACTACTGGATGCTTCGTAGCGGAGGCCACAAAAATAATTTTGAGGCTGTTTTCACGGAAATGTATCTGCCTTACTAAAGAGGGAGGGCTGCAAAAAGACTGCTGCAAGCTTTGGCCAGCTGTGAAATCCTCGGGACTGTGTTGATGCACTCGATGGAAAGCTTGTCAGAACTGAAAACTTTGCGAATAGTACTTCAACATACCAGTCATTCCTCTCCATTGAGTTAGTTGTGGAGCTGTTAGATTATTTATTGTGATGGAGACTGGCTGTAATAGAAGGAATAGTGACAACGGAATATTTCACGATCCAACAATTAAAGACTGTGTAACAGTTGCACATCTTGATATTACAGCCCTATCCAGGTTAACGTCCTACGGTAATGATTGCCTTTTTCCGTTTTAGTCTTAATTAAATGAAGCGTTCCCTTAATCACGCAACGTAATCAGACTAATCTTAAATAATTACCGGATGGTGTGAAAATTATTTATAATAACGGGTTAAGAAGAGGAAGAAGAGGGATTTGAAGTGTATCTAGAATGGTATGAGATAAAATTAATGCTAGAATTTTTTCCACACGCTAACGCTAAAGTGCACTTCACGTCTCGAAGTGAGGAAAAAAATGGCTCTGAGCACTATGGGACTTAACTGCTGAGGTCATCAGTCCCCTAACTAACGCTGTCCGGGACGCAGTGGCAGGCACCATACCTGATCGCACCTCACAACAACGCAGTGCGGCCCTGCCCCAGGAAATCCTGGGCCTAATCTCAATGAGGAATCGCCTCAGGAGACAATGGCAGCGCACCAGGCGTCCGTACTTCAAACGGCACATTAACAGACTACAGGGCATCATACACGGTAAAATACAAACACATAGAACACAACAGTCGAATCAAAAACTCGAAGGGCTGGACACCGCACGACCTGGCGTGTGGCAGCTAGCCCGACACTTCACCAGGGAGAAAATACACGCCCCAACCCTTCAAGGGCCTGACGGACCTGCATACTCAGCGGAAGAGAAAGCAGAACTAATGGCTCGAACACTCGCAGCGTCATTCACACCGAACCTGGTACCATCAGATCCAGTGTTCACACTTGCTACTGACCAAGAGGTTACACGCGTTCTAGCCCAACCATCGCGCGACGACATTCGACATGCTAGCACAGCCGAAGTCTCCTGGGCTATAATGCATTCCGCTGCTAGGAAAGCCACTGGTCATGATGGCATTCAAAACCGTGTCCTCCAGGAGTTCACGGATAAAGCAACTGAGTACCTAACACACATAACGAATGCCATACTAAAACACCAACACTTTCCCGCCTTTTGGAAGACGGCCAAGGTCCTGATGTTCAGGAAGCCGGGGAAAGACCACAGCCTCCCACAAAATTACCGACCCATCAGCCTTCTGAGCTCGCTCAGTAAGATTGTTGAGAAGGTGATTCTCAAACGCATCACTAGGCACTGCATAACAAATGACATCCTGAGACCGGAGCAATTCGGCTTCAGGAATTACCACTCCACAACACAACAACTCCTACGGGTCGTTGAACATATAACACATGGCTTCAACATAAACAAAGCTACAGGGGCAGTGTTCCTGGACATCGAAAAGGCTTTGGACCGTCTATGGCACAACGGCCTCATCCGCAAACTCAGCGACGCGGGATTCCCCGACGGGCTGCTGCGTCTAATACACTCGTACCTCACAGACAGAAGTTTCAACACTGACGTGCAGGGAAAACAATCAACATGACACGGTATACACGCGGGAGTACCCCAGGGAAGCATCCTAGGGCCCCCACTGTTTAACCTCTACATAAACGATCTCCCAACCACACACAACACAATGATGGCAATCTACGCGGATGACACAGCCATCCTTGCGCAAGATTGGAAACCATCAAACATTACGTCACGACTACAGACTGCACTCAGAGTGGCCGAGCCTTGGTTGGAGAAATGGCGTGTTAGAGTAAACGTCGACAAGTGCGAAGCCGTTCTGTTCACTAGAAGACCGAAGCAACTGCGCAAACACCGCTACTGCAGACCAATAACTCTACATGCACGTCCAATACGTTTCCGCGACAAAGTCTAATACCTCGGTGTTTGGCTGGACCGGAAATTACTCTGGGGGGACCACATACAACACATGACCAATCGAGCTAGCGCGAGGCTCAAACAGCTCTATCCTATGCTCAACAGGCGTAGCACACTGAACAGAAGGGTGTCGAGGTCCATGTACATGACACTTATCCGACCCCTGATGACGTGCGCAGCTACTGTCTGGGGATACGCTGCGCCTACACGCCTGCGCCGTCTGCAGATCATACAAAACAAAGTACTCAAAATCATAAGCAATGCTCCACGATACACACGCATCGCGGACCTTCACCGGGAATACCGACTTGAGACTCTCACGGAGGTAATCCACAAACTCACCACAAGACTATACAGAAACTCCAGACATTCGCAGAATCCGTTTATTCTGAATCTGGGGAACTACGACCACAACCATAGATGGAAACATAAAAGACCAAAAGACATACTTGTAAGGACATGACATCTATGGCCAAGCATACGCAAACATAACGGCACAGGCGAGCCCCTGTTAATCAGACGCCATTACTGGATATCCAGCTGAAATACACTGTCGAATAACTGGCACCACACAGGGAAGCCGTACCGTACACTGCATGCAAACAAGCTCCACACATCCCCCACATAGTGAGATGATCTATGACCGATCTCCCACTATTGTATAACGATCTTGATTGTTCCAGGAATGTAGCAGCTGCAGCAACTGGGACACATCCCCATCGCTTGTCACGGTAATGATGCATGATACCTATACTAACAAATCCAACCTTGTATGAGCTATCGCAGCTAGTAAGCCACTACTGCTCTTACTACCCATCCCACTGTCGCAGAGGTCTTTTTTCCCACGGCACGTGCCTTGCACTTTTTTCCCTCTGCTCTTCAAATCGCTACCCTCACTCGCGTTTCGTCCCCTATCTATCACCTAATGGACCGTGTTAATGCGTAGCCTTACCCAGACGCACGGACATCCCAGCCCAGCATCCTGTGATCCACTTACTAGACAACTAACATGTTTACGGAAGTGACAGTAGAACTTTTGGTTTGGTCACCACGTTGTTGCGGGCGTGGAGGGGCCCCATCTCTGTTGGCTATAATAGAAGGAATAGTGACAACGGAATATTTCACGATCCAACAATTAAAGACTGTGTAACAGTTGTGAAATGGTTCAAATGGTTCAAATGGCTCTGCGCACTATGGAACTTAACATCTATGGTCATCAGTCCCCTAGAACTTAGAACTACTTAAACCTAACCAACCTAAGGACATCACACAACACCCAGCCATCACGAGGTGTAACAGTTGCACATCTTGATACTACAGCCCTATCCAGGTTAACGTTCTACGGTAATGATTGCCTTTTTCCGTTTTAGTCTGAATTAAATGAAGCGTTCCCTTAATCACGCAACATAATGAGACTAATCTTAAAAAATTACCGGATGGTGTGAAAATTATTTTTAATAACTGGTTAAGAAGAGGAAGAAGAGCGATTTGAAGTGTATCTAGAATGGTATGAGATAAAACTAATGTTAGAATTTTTTCCACACGCTAACGCTAAAGTGCACTTCACGTCTCGAAGTGAGGAAAAAAATGGCTCTGAGCACTATGGGACTTAACTGCTGTGGCCATCAGTCCCCTAGAACTTAGAACTACTTAAACCTAACTAACCTAAGGACAGCACACACATCCATGCCCGAGGCAGGATTCGGACCTGCGACCGTAGCGGTCGCGCGGTTCCAGACTGTCGCGCCTAGAACCGCTCGGTCACTTCGGCCGGCTCGGAAGTGAGGAATTACAGTAATTGGTGACTGGCACGGCAAATCACCAGGAACTTGTAACACAGTGTTTATTTACAGGTTACTGAACTCTACCACCGTGTGGAGCATTGTATTGCATCACAAAGGAAGTTAATCGCAAACGACCAGCAGCCAAGTAGCACCATAAATCTTGTACTCTTGAGCAGCTACGTGTACGAGCGGTCTAATTCTTATTTCGTAACTTAAAAATAATATTTATTTCGTTTGCATTCATGCCCAAGAGAATGAAGATTTTACCAACTGGGTGGATAATTCTGGGTAGAGCAATTTGAATTCCGAATTTGTCTTTGATGAAGACTCTTCAGAATGTAATTTTCATGAACATCAATGTCAGAATAACAATTGCATAGGCATTAAACTATATTTGACTAACGTGTCGTGGTTCTTGCCTGTGACCAATGTAATACACTCTGTGAAATTCTAATGTCTTTCGGGATGAAATCTGTGAACTAAGTGTTAGATACATCTTGAACAGAAGCCATAATACAGCTATGAGAATTAAACGGCTTGAAAAGGACCAAGTACTTCAGAAGAGATTGACAAGGTTGTAGCGTATCGCCCATGTTATTCGAAGTATACATTGCGCAAAAAGTAAAGGAAAACAAGAAGTAATTTGCGATCGTATTTGAAGATCTGGGAGATGAAAGGAGAAAAAGACTAATTTGTAAAGATGATATTGTAGTTCTTTCAGAGGAAGAAAGGTATGCGGAAGGAACAGAATGAAAATTCCAAGATAAACACCACCAAAGCCAAAACAATAGTAATTTAGTGGTGGAGAGTTATAGAATTACCTGAGGCGATAATAAGGGAATTATATTAGTACATGAGACGCAGTAGTACTAGAGGAATTTTGATATTTGTCAAATAATTAACGACGACAGAAGAAAATACGATTTAAAATACAGACTGGCAATAGGAAGGCTTTTCTGAAAACATTAGTGTGTTGGCATGTAGCTTACGTTGAACTGTAAATAAGATTTTTATAAACGTACTTTTCCTAAACGTACTTGTCAGGAGTTTAGCCTAATATAGAAGTGGAAGATGGACGATAAACAGCACACACAAGAAGAAATTTGACGCTCTTTTTTTTTTTTTTTTTTTTTTTTTTTTTTTGCAGGAGAACAATGAATTATTACGTAGGTATACAGGGTAGCTTTTAGATCTATTGACGAAAAGGGTGGATATTTTGGTAGAAGCATAAAGGAATCCTTATTTAGGTATGGAAAGAGTGCGTGAGTAAAAACTGTAGAGAGAGACCAAGGCCTGTCTACAGTATACAGTAGCAAGTTGATGTAGGTAGCAGACGTTAAGCAGAGATGAAGAGAACCGCGCAAGACAGGATAACGTGGAGAGCTGCATCAAACCTGTCTTCGGACAGAAGACCATAACAACAACAACATTTGATGCCTATCTGCACTGAGGTGACAAATGTTATGGAATCCTCCTAACATCCTGTCGGACCTTCTTTTGTCCGGCGTAGTGCAGTAACTCGACGTGGGATGGGCTTAACAAGTCCTTGGAAGTACCCTCCAGAAATATTGAGTCGTACTGCTTCTATAACTGTCCATAATTCTGAATGTTTTGTCAGTGCAGTATGTTGTGCACGAACTGTTTTATCGATTATGCCCAATAAATGTTCGATAGGATTCATTTCGAGTCATCTGAGTAACCAAATTATTCGCTGAAATTGTCCAGAATGTTCTTCAAACCAATCGCGAACAATTGTGGCCCCTACGACATGACATCGTTCTCTGCGAACATGAAGTCCATGAATGGCTGCAGATGGTCTCCAGGTAACCGGACATAACCATTTCGAGCCAAAGATTGGTTCAGCTGTGCCAGAGGACCCAGTCCATTCCCTCTAAACACAGCCCACTCCAAGCCACCACCAGCCTACAAAGTGCCTTCTTTTGAAAACTTGGTTCCAAGGCATCGTGGGGTCTGCGCCATACTAGAATCCTACCTACGGCTCTTACCAACTGAAACTGGGACTCATCTAGCCGGCCGAAGTGGCCGTGCGGTTAAAGGCGCTGCAGTCTGGAACCGCAAGACCGCTACGATCGCAGGTTCGAATCCTGCCTGGGGCATGGATGTGTGTGATGTCCTTAGGTTAGTTAGGTTTAATTAGTTCTAAGTTCTAGGCGACTGATGACCTCAGAAGTTAAGTCGCATAGTGCTCAGAGCCATCTGGGACTCATCTGACAAGGCCACGGTTTTCCAGGCTTCTAGGGTCCAACGGATATGATCACGAGCACTGGAGAGTCGCTGCAGACGATGTCGTTGTGTTAGCAAAGGCACTCGTATCGGTCGTCTGCTGCCATAGTCCATTAACAACAAATTTCTCCGCACTGTCCTAACGAATACGTTCGTCGTACGTCCGACATTGATTTCTGTGGTTATTTCAAACAGTGCAGTTTGTCTGTTAACAATGACAGCTCTACGCAAACGTCGCTGCTCTCGGTCGTTAAGTGAAGGCCGTCAGCCACTGCGATGTCCGTGGTGAGAGACAGTGGCTTACATCTACATCTGCATCTGCATGGATACTCTGCAAATAACATTTAAGTGACTGGCAGAGAGTTCATCGAACTTTGGTTAGCCTTCCCCACAACATTTTCTATGTGTTCCTTCCAATTTGCCGGCCGGAGTGGCAGTGCGGTTCTAGGCGCTACAGTCTGGAACTGTGAGACTGCTGCGGTCGCAGGTTCGAATCCTGCCTCGGGCATGGCTGTGGGTGGTGTCCTTAGGTTAGTTAGGTTTAGGTAGTTCTAAGTTCTAGGCGACTGATGACCTCAGAAGTTAAGTCCCATACTGCTTGGAGCCATTTGAACCATTTTTGAATCTTCCAATTTACGTTGTTCGTAATTGTAATACCTAGGTATTTAGTTGAATTTGCGGCTTTTAGATTAGACTGATTTATCGAGTAACCGAAGTTTAACGAGTTCCTTTTAGCACTCATGTGGATGACTTCACACTTTTCGTTATTTAGGGTCAATTGCCACATTTCGCACCACTAAAATATCTTTTCTGAATCGTTTTTCAGTTTGTTTTGGTCTTCTGACGACTTTATTAGTCGATAATCGACAGTGTCATCTGCAAACAACCGAAGTTGGCTGCTCAGATTGTCTCCAAAATCGATAATATAAATAAGGAACAGCAAAGGGCCAATAACACTACCTTGGAGAACGCCAGAAATCACTTCTGTTTTACTCGTTGACTTTCCTTCAATTACTACAAACTGTGACCTCTCTGACAGGAAATCACAAATCCAGTCACATAACTGACACGATATTCCGTAAGCACGCAATTTCACAACGAGCTGCTTGTGCGGTACAGTGTCAAAAGCTTTCCCGAAATCCAGAAATACGGAATTGATCGGAAATCCCTTGTCAATAACACTCAACACTTCATGTGAATAAAGAGATAGTTGTGCTCCACAGGAACGACGTTTTCTAAACCCATGCCGACTGTGAGTCAATAGACCGTTTTCTTCGAGGTAGTTCAGTATGTTCGAACACAATATATGTTCTAAAATCCTGATGCATATCGACGTTAACGATATGGGTCTGTAAGTTAATGGATTACTCCTACTACTTTTCTTGAATATTGGTGTGACCTGTGCAACTTTCCAGTGTTTGGGTACGGATCTTTCGTCGAGCGAACGGTTGTATATGATTGTTAAGTATGGAGCTAATGCATCAGTATACTCAGAAAGGAACCTAATTGGTATACAGTCTGGACCAGAAGACTTGCTTTTGTTAAGTGATTTAAGTTGCTTCACTGCTCCGAGGATATTTATTTCTACGTTACTCATGTTGGCAGCTGTTTTTGATTCGAATTCTGGAATATTTACTTCTTCTTCTTTTGTGAAGGCATTTCGGAAGGCTGTGTTTATTAACTCTGCTTTGGCAGCACTGTCTTGGATAGTATCTCCATTGCTATCGTGCAGAGAAGGCGTTGATTGTTTCTTGCGGCTAACATACTTCACATACGACCAGAATCTCTTAGGATTTTCTGCCAGGTTCCGAGACAACATTTCTTTGTGGAAATTGTTATACGCATCTCGCATTGAAGTCCGCGCTAAATTTCGAGCTTCAGTAAAAGATTGCCACTCTAGGGGATTTCGCGTCTCTTTAAATTTGTCATTTTTGTTTCGTTCTTTCTGCAACAGTGTTCTGTACTGAGGAAGCTCAGCTCCGTCGTTTGTTAATTTATTTGGTATAAATCTCTCAATTGCTGCCGATACTATTTCTTTGAATTTAAGCCACATCTGGTGTACACTTATATTATTCATTTGGAAAGAGTGGAGATTGTCTCTTAGGAAGGCGTCAAGTGAATTTTTATCTGCTTTTTTGAATAGGTATATTTTTCGCTTATTTTTCGATGATTTGGGGATTACAATCTTCAATCTCGCTACGACAACCCTCTGTTCACTAATCCCTGAATCGGTTTTGATGCTCGTTGTTAACTCAGGATTATTTGTTGCTAAGAGGTCGAGTGTGTTTTCACAACCGTTTATTATTCGCGTGGGCTCATGAACTAACTGCTCGAAATAATTTTCAGAAGTCGTTTAGCACAATTTCGGATGATATTTAATGCGTACCTCCATAATTAAACATGTATTTTCGCCAACATCTCGAGGGTAAATTAAAGTTACCACCAACTATTATCGTATGAGTCGGGTACGTGTTTGAAATCAAATTCAAGTTTTCTTTGAACCTTTCAGCAACTGTATCATCCGAATTGGGAAGTCGGTAAAAGGATCCAATTGTTAATTCATCCCGGTTGCCAACAGTGACTTCTGCCCATACTGACTCACAGGAAGTATCTACTTCAATTTCACGACAAGTTGAACTACTTCTGACAGCAACAAACACGCCACCGTAAACCGTGTTTAGCCTATCCTTTCGGAACACCGTTAGGTTCTTCGCAAAAATTTCGGATGAGCTTATATCCGGCTTTAGCCAGCTTTCAGTTCCTATAACGATTTGAGCATCAGTGCTTTTTATTAGCGCTTGGAGCTATGGTAGCTTCCCAACACAGCTATGACAATTTACAACTGTTATACCAATGGTTCCTGTATATACACTACTGGCCATTAAAATTGCTATACCACGAAGAAGACGTGCTACATACGCGAAATTTAACGGACAGGAAGAAGATACAATGATATGCAAATGATTAGCTTTTCAGAGTATTCACACAAGGTTGGCGCCGGTGGCGACACCTACAACGTGCTGACATGAGGAAAGTTTCCAACCGATTTCTCATACACAAACAGCAGCTGACCGGCGTTGCCTGGTGAAACGTTGTTGTGATGCCTCGTGTAAGGAGGAGAAATACGTACCATCACGTTTCCGACTTTGATAAAGGTCGGATTGTAGCTTATCTTGATTGCGGTTTATCGTATCGCGACATTGCTACTCGCGGGTTGGTCGAGATACAATGACTGTTAGCAGAATATGGAATGGGAGGGTCCAGTTTGGTAATACGTGCTGGATCCCAACGGCCTCCTATCACTAGCAGTCGAGATGACAGGCTTCTTATCCGCATGGCTGTAACGGATCGTGCAGCCACGTCTCGATGCCTGAGTCAACAGATGGGGACGTTTCCAAGACAGCAACCATCTGCACGAACAGTTGGACGACGTTTGCAACAGCATGGACTATCAGCTCGGAGACCATGGCAGCCGTTACCCTCGACGCTGCGTCACAGACAGGAGCGCCTGCGATGGTGTACTCAACGACGAACCTGGGTGCACCAAAGGCAAAACGTCATTATTTCGGATGAATCCAGGTTCTGTTTACAGCATCGTGATGGTCGCATCCGTGTTTGGCGACATCGCGGTGAACGCGCATTGGAAGCGTGTATTCATCATCGCCATACTGGCGTATCACCCGGCGTGATGGTGTGGGGTGCCATTTGTTACACGTCTCGGTCACCTCTTGTTCGCATTGACGGCACTTTGAACAGTGGACGTTACATTTCAGATGTGTTACGACCCGTGGCTCAACTCTTCATTCGATCCCTACGAAACCCTACATATCAGCAGGATAATGCACGACCGAATGTTGCAGGTCCTGTACGGGCCTTTCTGGATACAGAAAATGTTCGACTGCTGCCCTGGCCAGCACATTCTCCAGACCTCGCACCAATTGAAAACGTCTGGTCAATGGTGGCCTAGCAACTGGTTCGTCACAATACGCGAGTCACTACTCTTGATGAACTGTGGTATCGTGTTGAAGCTGCATGGGCAGCTGTACCTGTTCACGCCATCCAAACTCTGTTTGACTCAATGCCCAGGCGTATCAAGGCCGTTATTACGGCCAGAGTTGGTTGTTCTAGGTACTGATTTCTCAGGATCTATGCAACCACATCGCGTGAAAATGTAATCACATGTCAGTTTTAGTATAATATATCTGTCCAATGAATACCCGTTAACCATCTGCATTTCTTCTTGGTGTGGCAAATTTTAATGGCCAGTTGCGTACGTTTCTCCTGAGTTCATCCTGCACCCCTTGTGACTGAAGCCCTTCTTGTGTTTTACCGAGACCCTGTAACCTAAAAAACCACCCAGTCCACGCCACACAGCCCCTGCTACCCGTGTACCCGCCTCCTGCGTATAGTGGACACCTGACCTATTCAGCGGAACCCGAAACCCAACCACCCTTTTTCGCAAGTCGTGGAATTTGCAGCCTACACAGTAGCAGAACTGTCTGAGCCTCTGATTCAGACCCTCCACTCGGCTCTGTACCAGAGGTCCACAATCGGTCCTGTCGACTATGCTGCAAATGGTCAGCTATTCTTTCTTATCGCAAAGATGACTGTTAGCCTTTACCAATTCTGTTAGCCGCTAGAAACCAGAGATAATCTCTTCTGATCCAAAGTGACACACGTCATTGGTACCGACGTGTGCCACCACCTGCAGTTGGCTGCTCCCTGTGCTTTTCATGGCTTCCGGGAGGACCCTTTCCACATCTGGAATGACTCCACCCGGTATGCACACGGAGTATACATTGGATTTCTTACCATCCTTGTAGGCCAAGTGCCTAAGGGGCCCCATGACGCACCTAACGTTGGATCTCCCAACTACCAATTATCCCACCCCCTGCGGTTGCCTGGATCTTGCAGACCCTCCACTCGGCTCTGTACCAGAGGTCCACAATCGGTCCTGTCGACTATGCTGCAAATGGTCAGCTATTCTTTCTTATCGCAAAGATGACTTTTAGCCTTTACCAATTCTGTTAGCCGCTAGAAACCAGAGAGAATCTCTTCTGATCCAAAGTGACACACATCATTGGTACCGACGTGTGCCACCACCTGCAGTTGGCTGCTCCCTGTGCTTTTCATGGCTTCCGGGAGGACCCTTTCCACATCTGGAATGACTCCACCCGGTATGCACACGGAGTATACATTGGATTTCTTACCCTCCTTGTAGGCCAAGTGCCTAAGGGGCCCCATGACGCACCTAACGTTGGATCTCCCAACTACCAATAATCCCACCCCCTGCGGTTGCCTGGATCTTGCAGGCTGAGTGGTTACCTATGAAACAGGACAGTCAACAGAATCTGGCTCAGCGACAGTGTCAGCCACAGACAGCACCTGGTACCTGTTTGTCACACAAACCGGGAAGGCCTTACGTGCGGCCGCCTGGGGAGTCTTTCGCCGCCTGCTTCGCCCCGGAGCGACCTCCCACTCGACCACAGGTGAGGGGTCAGCATGAGTGCCAGCAGTAACTGGGTTGGCCACCGGTGAGGACCGATCGGAGGACTCTGACGTACTGGACGTCCGTTGGATACCCACGGCCGGCCCATAGCAGTGGTGCCCATCCACTGCAGCCTCAAGCTGTATATCCGAAGTCATTACATCCTGAAGCTGAGCGCGAGGTGTCACCAACTCGGCTCGCATCTGCACACAACAATCGCAGTCCCTGTCCATACTAAATGCCGCGGAAAACTATACTATGCAGATAAACGGACTATCGACACGTGCTGCGCAACTCTACTGTAGTCCATGACGAAAACGTACGAACTGTGTCTAGTAATACGCAGATATCCAAAAACCGAAGCACTCCGGTGAAACTAAATAATTTGCCCCTGATTAGGAACTTTTAATATGTCTCAAAATCGGTTTACTTTCCGAAGCAAACAAAAACGCGACAACTGTGGCTATTAGATATTAAATTTACACGCAGAAACACAAGAAACTGAACTATTAAACCACACAGGTGATATAATAAAATTCGCTCCTGGTTAGGAACTGGTAAATGACAAAAGCCGTTTACTTCCCTGTTGCTGCGTCTGTCTCGGTCGGACACTGCTGCCTGGCTGAAATGTGGTATTCTCGGCAAACACTTGGCAATGTGGATCTTGTAATAGTTAATTCCCTAACGCTTTCCAAACTGGAATGTACCATGCGTCTCACTCTAACTAACAATCTGGGTTCAAAGTCTGCTAATTCCCGTCGTGGGGCCATAATCACGTCGGAAACATTTCAAATGAATCACGTGAGTACCAACAGCTCCGTCAATGCACTACCCATATATCTTGTGTACGCGGTACTACCGCCATCTGTATATGTACATATCGGTATCTCATGACTTTAGTTAACTTAGTATGTATTTTAAGGGGCTCCGGAACGCCCTATACTTGCAATGTTAAAATAACGCTTATAAATTACATCTTTCCTCACAAAGTATTTGAGGTAGGAAGTTGAACTTTTTACAGATTATTTATTGGAATATGGGCTACAACTTAACACAGGGATTTTACAAAATTTTAGTTCAGTTATTAAAGATAATTTGTTTTCTATTGTAATGAAAATTCACAACATTTTTTTGCAATTTTTTATTTATATATTCAAAAATATACAGTTTTTTGTAAAATGGCTGTGTTAAATTATGCAGAAGGTACTGTGTAACATTTACTGAAAGTTTGAAACAAATATGTTTGGAAGATCCTTAGAAAACATGTAATTAGTATGAGAAAATAAAAGTTTTGGGAATCGAGCGACAAAGATTGGATTAACTTTTTAGTGCATTCCAGGTCCATAGGATGGATTATCTTCATCCTCTGCAAACTCCTCCTCCAGCTTCCTCTTGTTCCTCCTCCTGTTTACTCTAGCTTGTATTTCTAGACTCTTTACAGCCCTGTCTGCAGCCCGAAGGCGTTCCTTGTCTAAAGCAAACATCGCTCGTTGTTGTGTTCGTAGATTTTGCTACCATTTTCTTCAGTTGCAATTACTGCAACACTGTTCCAAAAGGTGGTCATGTATGAACACTTATCACATTTCAGTTGTATTTCACTAGCAAGTCCTACGTGCTTTATTATGGAGAGTTCCAGACCAACTTCACTACAAAGAATACATCTTACACAGTTTGAAAAAATTCCTTTGAGAACCGACATATCAAATATTTCATTCACATCCGATTCGCCCACAAAACATTCATAGTTTTCACTCATTGAACCAAGCTTCTTCTATGAAGTATTTTCTTTCCCACTTTGACTGCTATGGGCAGGTGTACTTGAGAGGTTAGGTTCACTCACTTGGTTATCGTCTTTATTGTTTACAGTAATAACATATACCTTTGGCTTTCCAACATTTCTCCTTTTCTTAAAAGCCTTCAGAGGATTTCTAATAACTTTACTTTTACTCATTATTATACTTCAACAAAACAGAGACTCAAGAAACAGAATTAATTACGAATATTTTCGAGATAACGACAGAGTAAATAAACACTAAACAATCGACAATCACACCAGCGATATATATTGAACCATCACATGTTAGCCACAACACATACTTAATCTCACATCACTAAAATGTACCTGATGAACACGGACGTTAATAATAACACCATTTGACAGCAGTTTAACAGCGCCACAGTGGGTCACGCCCATGTAGAACACATTTCAAAAAAAAAAAAATTAAAAATAGTTGTAGTCTTCGGAATTGAATAAATTATATATCTACGAGTATTAAAAGGTAATAGTCTGCAGATTCAGAAAACGCGGAAAAGTAAAAATTGAACTTTTCATGATTTTGAGCCTTTCCGGAGCCCCTTAACACGTCTCTGGCGATGATTAAAATGGAGTAAGAGAGAAGACTCGACAGAATAAGACAGTTACAGTGGTGGTCGAAAGTAGAACTTCAAGAAGCGGTAGCAGTTTTACTGATCATTATACCGGAAACATTGCGAAAAGAAATTATGTCCTTATTAGAAGACATTTAGCAAGTAGCAATGACCAAAGGAAAACCAAGGAAGATTAGGGCTTAACGTCCCGTCGACGACGATGTCATTATAAAAGGAGCACAAATTCGAGTTGGATAAGGATATCAGCTGTGTCCTTTTTGAGGGAACCATCCTGTCATTTCCTTTGATCAATTTAGCGAAACAATGCAATTAGATATGGAATGTCAGACGAGGATATGAATCGCCATGCCCCCCAATTAGTGTTCAGCGATTTACCACAGCACGAATTCATTCGGTGTGATTAGTCAAGTTATTAAACAAGAGACAAGTGTGTAAAAAGAAAGAACAGACGCCAGCCAATCTCGTACGTGACATTAAATAAATCTGTAGGAAGTACAATTCCTAAATGCCAACCGAGGGATGTGAACTAGTGATTAGCACACGGGACTCGCATTCCGCAGGACGACGGTTCAGCTCTCCGCACGACCATCCAGATTCATGATTTACATGATTACCCTAAATCTATTAAGGCAAATGCCGGGGTTGTTTCTTTGAAAGGGACGGCCCATTTTCTTTGCAATCCTTTCATAATTCGAGCTCGTGCCCCGTCTCTTATAACGTCGTTGTCGATGGAACGTCTAGCTCTAATCTACCTTCCTTCCTCCCTAACTGCCACATTAATTTCGCACTGATGTAGAATATTCAATATAAGTTGGTTCAAGAGTTCTATTGGCAATCGGTCACATTCTTAAGGCAGCGTTTTCTAGGAGTTTAGAACAGTCGTTCTTGGCAGTTGGTGGGTTACGATTCGTCTCCCAAATTCTCCCAAAAACACTCTCTAGGATTCAGATGAGGACACATTGCCAGCCGGTGCATTCTCTGGATGTCCAGCTACTGCAAGAAATTCATTTTTCAGTGATGCTACACACAGGAAAACGTTGTTATCGAGGAAGAGTGAGTCTTGATCAGCTGAACCTCTCAAAATTTTATTTCACTAGCTAGCAGTATTCTTTGCCCTTGGTGAAACTGTGAACTTACGTGCATCCATTGCACGATGCCTTAGCACATTAGAATACCAACACCACGAAACAACTCTTTCCATGTTGTGGGCCAGACTGGGACTCAAGTCAGGAACCCCGCCTTACGTGGGCAATGCAAAAGCACCGACTAAGCTACCCAGAACCGACTTACGACCATCCCTCAGCTTTATTTCTGCCAGAATCTGTTAACTGTCGAAACTTAACTGAAGTTCCGGAATGAGATTTTTACTCTGTAGCGGAGTGTGCGCTGATATGAAACTTCCTGGCAGATTAAAACTGTGTGCCGGACCGAGACTCTAACCCGGGAACTTTGCCTTTTGCGGGCAACTGCTCTACCATCTGAACTACACAAGCACGACTCACACCCCGTCCTCACAACCTTACTTCCGCCAGTACCTCGTCTCCTACTTTCCAAACATCACAGAAGCTCTCCTGCGAACCTTGCAGAACTAGCACTCCTGGAAGAAAGGATATTGCGGAGACATGGCTTAGCCATAGCCTGGGGGATGTTTCCACAATGATATTTTCACTCTGTAGCGGAGTGTGTGCTGATGTGTGAAAAATCTCATTCTGGAAACATCCCCCAGGCTAAGGCTAAGCCATGTCCCCGCAATATCCTTTCTTCCAGGAGTGATAGTTCTGCAAGATTCGCAGGAGAGCTTCTGTGAAGTTTGGAAGGTAGGAGACGAGGTACTGACCGAAGTAAGGCTGTGAGGATTGGGCGTGAGTCGTGCTTGGGTAGCTCAGATGGTAGAGCACTTGCCCGCGAAAGGCAAAGTTCCCGGATTCGAATCTCGCACACAGTTTTGATCTGCCAGGAAGTTTCATATCAGCGCACACTCCGTTACAGAGTGAAAATCTCGTTCTGGAAACATCCCAAAGGCTATGGCTAAGCCATGTCTCCGCTGTATCATTTCTTCCAGGAGTGCTAGTTCTGCAAGTTTCGCAGGAGAGCTTCTGTGAAGTTTGGAAAGTAGGAGACGAGGTACTGACTGAAGTAAGGCTGTGAGGAATGGGCGTGAGTCGCGCTTGGGTAGCCCAGATGGTAGAGCAGTTGCTCACGAAAGGCAAAGGTCCCGGGTTCGAGTATCGGTCCGGCACACAGTTTCACTGAAGTTCTTATGCATGTCTTGTGGGGCTAACACTAGAGTAACCAGCAAGAAAAATTTCTAAACAGCGCACACTCCGCTGCAGACGGAAAAAAATATTCTGCAAACAATACCTTTGGTAGTGAGTCAGCCATTTTCCATATTACCCTTTTCCATTGGTCCTAGTACTGCTAAATTTGAGGGAACACGCGAAGTTTTTAAAGTAATAAAGAGGTAATGGATTCAGTAAAGCTCTGGGGATGAGTTGTAAGTCGTGCGTCGGCAGCTCAAGCAATGAGAGCATTGTCCGTGAAAGGTAAGGCTCCATATTCGACTTCCGCTCCTGTAAACGGTTTTAATCTGCCTGTAGTTTCGAAAACAGCTCACAAACCGCCATACGGGTGAAAACTTCGTTCTCGCCGTGTTAGTCCCGTGATTGCACTGTCTACTACCTTTATTCCAACGAGTGGGTGACGTTAATCATCTTCCAACACGGGCAGCTTCCTTTACTTAATGATCCAAAGTCGATGTTGCCGATTGCACCATAAACAGAACCATCTCTGCTCTGATGAGGGCTGGTCAGGCGTTTGAGGACATCTGGTCGGGAACTACACTTGTGAGCTATTGCATTAGGTATAGCTGCTGTGATGGAGAGACATCGCTCCTGTCACCACGACGAATGGAATAGTTGGATGTGTCACATGATTGTGACGTCGTCGCGCCTTGTCGTGGCCGTCAGCGTGACAGTCGAGCGTGTATGGGCAAGACGTCGCGGTATAGATGCAATGATCGCCGCCAGATCGTAGATGCCCGACTTACGGTACACTTTACTTCTGAGGACTTCCTGATATTGTTTTGTTTTTACCATTATACCAACAGCGAGGATAACATTCTCCATCACCTTACAATATCGCAGTCAACAACACTTTGAGACTACACGTATTAGCGTCGACTATCACGGATTATAACAGCGGACAGACGATCCACGGTACTCCAAACAACTGTGCTCAAAGGCGAAAGGAACAAGAAAGAAATAATATCACCAAGAAACATAGATTCAACCATGAGTTACAGTAGCCCATAAATCTCTACTCATCACACGTCACATGGCGGAATGTTATCATGAGTGCAGGATTCATGCCATACGACGTTCGAAGAAGATGTGATAGTACTACGTTCCTGAAGGCATCACTCGCGATACTTATAACAAAAACAACAGCGGGAGGGGAAAGTATTAAGAGTCCGAAAGAGTTAACAGACTCTGAGGTATACATTCCTCGGCAAAATGAGGCTAAAATATCCTCAGTAAGAATGTGAAGATTTGAAATTACTGTTTCGTCAACATCCAAGTTATTAAAGAAGGAACACTTAGTTGATGAGGCACGGGAGAGAAAACTGAGTGTAGTCATTCTAGAACGAAAATACACGCAGTCGCCGTAAGTAGTTTATAGAAATCGTGCAATATCTAAACGAAACTGGCAAGACGACGCACCGGTCGTGGTGGTGGAGTGGTTAAGGCACTCCATTCGCGTGTGGGTGCATAGAGATCTTCATTACAAACTTCGCCATTCAGAATTAGATTTCCGCGTTTTCTCTAAACTCATAAAGGCAAATGCCAAGTTGCGTCTTTCGTAAAGGATATAGCAGATTTTCTTACCCGCCATTTTCTTAACTCAACACGTACTGCGTCCCCAATGACTTCGACGCCGACGAGCCTCTAAGCATTTAATTTATTTCCTTCCCAACGTGGATCTTAATCCAATTTCCCACAATTTGACTATGTTAATTAGCTCAGTCATATCATCTGGATCATCTCGGTACACAACTACAAAGCTGGGGAAACCTGACAACCGTCTGCTATAGTACTTACGCCTTTTAGCGCCAACCTGACGGAATAAATAATTATCTTCAGGGTTTCGGTGTTGTAGGAACAGATGCTTGAAGGAAGCCAAAACTTTAACTTCGTTTGGGTGAAATCACAGTGAAGCTGTCGAACACTTCGCCAGAGATGCTGTTGTGACGGTGTACACTACCTCGGATCCACTCGCAGGTACGGGCTACGGACATATGCTACACAGAGGCATGGTTGTAGACTGAGAATGGGAATGGGATGAGACAGCAATATACAAAGCCAAGAAGTACACGGTAATTCAACAGTCTGTTCTCTACACCACGAAATCTCATACGCATTCGGTCTCCAGGTAACGCAGTTCTCTAACAGTAAAGCTTAAACTTCACGACGGATGCTCTGTTAACATCTTCTCAGTCTGTAGGTCGTAGTCGTAGTAAGTCGTAAATCTTGTGGAGAAGAAGATACAGATCATCATTTCTTTGGATGCCCCAGACTACAAAATAATACTGTATCCGCTGCAAACCCGTCTGGCATTATATTTAGTAAAGAAAGGTCATAGATTTTTCAACGCTTTGTACAGATACTCGGCTTCCGTAAGTATCTGCATCAAACACCAACATATTACAAACAAAGGACGGTAAAAATGTGTGAGTGTGTGTGTGTATGTGGGGGGGGGGGGGGAGGGGGGAGCGGTAGCGCCCAATCAAACAACAAAGAAATATATGAATAGTGATGGCCTCTTAAAAAAATTGTACATTTTCTGTAAGTCTATACTCGACTTATGGGGTAAGTGGTATAAGTTAAAGGGAAACAGGAAATATATTATTATATTATAATAGCCTGAAAAATGAATTGTTGCCGCAGTTGAAACGCCAACGTGATCATTGGTGTTTGACTGCCTCTCCTTTTTTTCCGTGTATTACTCAACACAGAAGCCGTATTTCCGGAAAGATTTTACAAGTTTTCGAATTTGCTTATGCAGCTTTTCCTTTGGGTGCATTTCTTTCGTTATCTCTATCAGAAATGCGACAGTTTATATGTCTCTAAATGTGTCACTAGTGATAAGACGACAGATTCTGTGGCCAAAATAAACCCTGAACGAAAATTGTTTTTG